>NW_009734677.1:13879-32514 GCF_000703405.1 Apaloderma vittatum | reverse complement strand
CCTTCCTACCTTCCTTCCTTCCTTCCTTCCTCCCTCCACTTCCAACACTTCCTCCACTTCCTCCATCCCTCTTGCACTCCCCCGACTCCTATTCCTTTTCAAATGAAATGTGAGACTTGAAAGCTCTCAGGTTATGACAGAAGTTAGAGTTTAGAAGAGCTCCACATGTGGCCAGAAAGACAATAAACTTGTTGAGTTGACAGGACTGTACTGGTGGAAAGGCAGATCAGATTTTGTAAATCAACAAGGCCTACAGTGTTAATCAACTTAGCAGAGACAGTGTAATATTCCTGAAGAGCTCATTCTTATCCCTGCTCCACCTCTCAGGAGATGCATCTCTGAATTCTGGGTTATTCTGCTTTGTGTCTCTGCTGTGTGCGTCCAGGTGTGTGATATTCAGGGCAGTGAAACAGACTATCATTTCTAAGAGACGAAATGTCTGCTGTGGCAGAATGAGTGTTGCAGTCCCGAGTATGTAATTTTGTCTTGAGCAAAGTGATCTTTAAAATGTACAAGCATAGCATGAACTACATGACAACTAGGACAAAAGGGCTTTATTTTGAAAATGAAAAAGCTTTCCATCCAGAGGCTGTGAGAGTGTATGAAGTTTGTGATATGATGATTCAGGTGCAAGGGAATAACTGGATCATCTTCTAACAAAGATCTTGATTTGAGATATGTTAAATCTCCAAAATTAAGACCAGAAGAACACAACAAATAGAAGAAAATTATGCCTGTCAACATTTTTGATCAAACTGACAGCCTTTCTTTTTATTGGGAATAGTGCAATTTTCTGATATGCTTAATAAAATTATTTTAATTAAAATTATTTCTTGATTCAAAACAAAATGGAGCTGTGAATAAAATAGTTTTTATCTGTGTTTTTCTCCTCATTTCTTCCACTCCCTCTTCCCCCTCCTTGACTGAGGAGATAAACAGGAAAACCAAATTATATTTATTTTAATTTCTTCTGATTTGAAAGGAAGTGAATATTGTTTCCAATTGATGAGAAATACCTTTTAGCATGAATCATTTAATCGGAAAAATCAGTATATTAAAATATTAATATATTTGCATATTTTCATATGCAGATTTTCCCAGTGAACATCTTTCAACATCTCTGCTCAGATTATAACTTTTCCAATGCTTTCAGAATTTTCGGAAGAACTGGGGGCACAGCTACTCACACTGACCAACTCCATAGTCAAATATTCTAAAGTCAAATATGAGGTCTCTCTCTAACACTCAAATTGAAATATGTGGATTTGAAGACATTAACTGCTAGTTGATAAAGCAGTTGCTCAAATCATCGCAAATCACTGAACTTCTGAGGTAGAGGAGCAGCTTGCTCAGAGCAAAGGAAAGCTCTACCACCCCTCGTTCTCTTGATGCACTGTCTTCCATCCGTTTTGCAAAGCTGTAGAGGAACAGTTCCAAGGCTGGCCGATCCCATCTCTTGTGACCTACCTGAAAACTGAACTCCTGATGTTGGCTTGGCTGCTCTGTGAGCTGGTCTATTTATGATAAAGCATGATACATAATAATGGGATGAGACAAACTCTTATACTAGGCAAAGCCTTCACCAAGGCTGCATTCAGGGATGCTAGTGGTAGTTTTAGGAAATTATCTGAAACAGTACACATGCAGGGAAAAAGAGAGGCAGAGAAAAAGAGGTCCATTATCAAACTAGCTATCTTGAATGAAGGTTTTTTCTCTTGTGATGATCTCTTTCTCCAAAGTAGTAATATCTCAGGGTTCCAGCGTGTCCTGTGGTCTGTACTGGAATTTGGAAAGTCCTTCAAGAACTTTCCTGGTCATTTGGAACGACTTTAGAGTTTTCAAGCCTCCTGTCAGACTCAAGTTATGGCTGGTCTGAGTGCTTTTGTCTTTCTGCCCGAAGTGATGCACTACTAAAATGGCTTTTTATGTATCTCTTACATGTTAGCAAGGAAGTTTGAAATATCTCTTGCCACAGCTTTAAAACTGTGGTAGGAGTTCCCAGGTAGTAAAGCAACAAGGTAGGGGGTTGTATTTGGGATTTATCTTGCTCTTCTTCCTTTTGTTTTCTTCAGTACATTTGTTCTCCTTTCAATGTGGCCAAATGCTGAGAAATAGAACAAAATTCCTATATTCTCTCTGCTCCTTGCTGTGTGTGTAAACTCGTCTAAGAGTATTTTCCCAAAGAAGCAGTCTGGCAGCCTGTGAGAAGAGAACAAGTCCTGCTCCTTCCTCCTGCACTCTTACCTCACTTCAGGTCATGTGAGACACTTCCCTCCAGCAGTACATCATGTTCTTGGAGAAAACAAGTCCTCAGCTTCTCAAGGTCACTGGTATTGTTTTGTTTCTTGCATAGGGAGCTTGTTCTTGCAACCAGACTTCCTTGATGTTCTTCTCTCATTGAGGGAATCAAAGAACTCCATTTGTGTAAGGCTGACAAGCCCTGGCATACTTGGAGAGACCAAACAAAGGTTAGTGTGGGTGGATATAATGAGTCATTTCTGTGACTAAGAGGCTGGTATAAACTACCCCTTCCTGGTAATCTAAATTTATTAAGGTCATGGGCTGCCTAATGAATCAGTGTGTCTAAATGAATCCAAGTGTGAGGCTCATGATGTTAAACATACACAAAAAAAAATTCAGGTGAAGGTAAAGATTTAGTTCTCTGTGATCTAATTAAGGATGAGGTCTTTATTTCTGCATGTGCTATCAAAATGTGGTTAGCTGGTACTGCTGACATGGTGCTTCTGCTTCCTGCTATTTCCTGTTATTGATGCCGGACTTTGACAGTCAGCACTTATTAGAAGCCACTAAAATGCCTTGTATGGTCTTTGAAAAGACTTTTCTGGCCAAAGTGAGAGTAGAGGAGATTTCTCCATTTTGTTGTTCAAAAGAGCATGGACTCGCTAATCTCCAAACTACTATTGGGCTATTTCTGTCCTTATTAGTAGAATTTTAATTAACAGCAGGGAATTTAGAAAGTGGTTTAACTTCAAAGGCCATGCCTTAGTTGTGGACAATGAATATTTTGTCTGAATGCAAAAGGAAGCTCCACACACAAGCACTGGTGCTGTGGACACAGCTTGCATTTATAAACTGCAGCTCCTGAATCCATAGGAGAGGTTGATTGCTGTCCTTAAGAGCTGATGACTTTGACAGTAGTAACTGATGAAGCAAGGAGAGGGAATTCCTACAGAGTATGTCCTGCAGACCCTTCTTCTGCTGTTGACGAAGTCACAGCTCATTCCTGACCTCTGTCAGCTCTTTTAAAATGACAGCTCTAAGTACACTCCCACCATGGAAATGCTGAACTTGTTGTTTAGTTGCTCCTCAGCTTTCAAGCACATTTTCCTCTTTCTTGCCTGCCTCACACTTGCTGGCAACCAGGTGATGCAACATACTCTTCATTCATGTGTGGTCACCAAATGAAGTCAACAGGTCATTTAGGGAGATGAAGTGGCTGCCTCTGAGTGACAGCAGAGCCAACAGCAGCAACCCATATCCTTCCAGTTATCACGTCAGAGTGGTGGGGCCAGTCTTTTGGAAGTCACCTGAAAGTCCTTGTGTAGAAGATGAAAACCATCTTGATCTGAGTGTCTGGCATCCAGGAGAGGAAATGAACTTGAGTTTATGACATGGGTAGCAAAACAACGGGAGGTTGGATTATGGAAATGCCTTTTAAGTGATGTTTGGTCTCTTGCAACTTTCAAAGCAGCTGATAGATCTTTCTTTAGAAAGGACTCAGCTGACTAACTTGGCAGAGGACCCCACAGTTTCTCACTTAGCTCCCACCAATAGTGAGGAGTAAGTATTGGATGTCAGGCTGCAGGCTTAACTGTTAAAGAGCAGGAAGGCTTGACTGCTCTCTAGGAGCCAGCTTCAGACTCCCAGACTTGTAAATATTTTCAGATACATGGGAACTATAAATTCCGTGTAGAAAGAGTTTCATGTAAAGGACTTTCAAGGATGCAATAAAAATTAACAATAATGTACTACCTATCAACTCTATCTATTGTGTTTATGACAACGTTTTCTTTCTTTGTATGTGTATGGCACTCTTGTGTTCCTTGTGATCTTCAGGCTGGGTTCACATCTATACAGGTATGCTTTGATTAATGCTTTGATTAATGCTCTTATTGTTAAGTCAACAGAATGCAACTCAGTATTTTAGACATCCATTCTGCTTGGTACAATTTTGCTTGTTGTATTGGGCAGAGTATATTTGTTGGTTTGCTTACAGTGGTAAGTGCTCTTCTTTCCAGGGTCACCAGCAATGCTTTTACATTCTTATAGCATCAGTCGTGCTGCTGGCACAGTTCATTGTGACTTCATGTCCAAAAACATATGCCTTATTGGGCATGCTGAAAAGATGTTTCATTATTGCTATGGTAGGGAGTAGACTCTGTGGTTGAAACATAAAGGAGTTTTGAAGTGATTTTTTCCCCTTTTTCCTCTCTCTTTCTGCATGTGTGAGCATGTGTGTATGTGTGTGTGTGTACATGTTTATGTGTGTTTGTACACTTGTATCTAACACCCACCTCAGCTACTTTGGAATTGTACAATGCTTTCAATGTATAAAACTACTATGGAAAACTGGTGACCACAGATATTTGCAAGAAATGAGAAACTGAGGCACAGGAAAATTAGAAACTAGATCTTTTCCATTTCGAGACATAAACTCTGAATGAGGAACTGATACTTAGAGATCTACTGCATAGCACTGTTTGTAGGATATCTAGATCCATGAACAGCACAGCACACAGTAGAAGGAATAGAAGTTGCATCCAGCTGTCCTATTTTGTGATATCCTGTTGCTTAGACATTTTTAACATGTACTTACATACCTTTATGTGTGAGAGCGAAAGAGAAGGCAGTGCTAATTCTAACTGGGTATCCAGCCTAAAATGACTTGTTCCCAGTTTCTGGGTCTTAGCATTTTTCTTCTGACATCTCCTTAACCTTCAGAAACTCAAAATATTCAGATTTCTAAGTTAGCTGCTTATTGTTGTTTAGCCTAACATTGAAGGATCACCCTTGGCATCCTCATTGAATGGGGTTGGATGTCAGTATGCTACCCAAATGTTCTTCAGAGCTTGCACACTGAGATTGAGTAGTGATTATAAACCAGACACAGAGATTTTATGTGTCACCAGTCCACAGTATTTGACTCTTTTGTTTGCATTCAATAATTAGATTAATCCTAAAATTGTAATGTGTGTATGGGGTAGAAAGACATGTACAGAGTAAGAGGATAAGACTTGTGCCATCCTTTTCCATGTGTTCATCCAAAAATCTAGTCTGTATTTATGGAAGCACTTCTGTTGAACTTAGAAGACCAGGAAACACAAACCCAGAAAAAAGGATAAAACGATGCTCCAAAGTAGCTATGCTCCAGTCGTTCTTTCACCTGGTAACATGGTGTGGGGCAGTCTGAATCAAACCTTCTCAGCAGTCAGTTGATAGCTACTTGGTGTCAGTCTGACCTCACAGATAAGAGAGTTCAGTGACAGAATCACCAAGTGATTTTTTTTTTAAATGAACATAAATTAATAAGTACCTTTTACAACAGCTGTGACAGAAGCTAGCCTGCAGACTGGCTGTGGAGCAGATAGAAAGCAGATGTAAGAGAAAAGAAAGTACTGTTGGGCAACACCAAAATGTTGACTACAGGGGTCCCTCCAGTGCGGAATGTTCTAGGATACTAATAAAAATAAATAAATCCTTCCATTGAGCCAACTTAAATATCCCTTGCCATAAAGAATTTAGATGCACTATTTTTAAACACTGAAGAAAAAAATTATCACTTGTGTAATGTTGTTACAAGATTTCTCCCATAGCCCTTAACTCAGGCATATTTTATAGCGTGCATTAATATATGAGCAATCACATGATGTGGTTTATATTTAATAAAAAAACAGGAATAAAAAATGTAATTTGTACAGAATAAGAGAGGACTGAACTTTTTCTGGGCCACTGGATGTTAAAACCTTCTGTCTCCATGGTTATTTGCCAGAATTCCTCCTTGCTCCAACAGCAGACAATGAACTAGATTGTGACTCCATGTAGCTGAATTCCTCCAAGCAAATAGCTGGAATGGATAACATGCTCCAGCAACTGGCACGGTGCTTGCTACTCAGAATTTTCCAGCTCATAGACATGCCCTTCTTTTTTGTGGCATTAAACTATTCAGGGATTCAAGAAAAATATACACACTAGAGAGGTACATTTGTGTCAGGAAGGGCATGAGGAATGAAGAAAGAGGGACACCATTGCTCACTAGAGACCATCAAAATAAGAGACAGAAACATGCAACAGAAATTTCATATTTCTGTGTGCTGTGAGCCAACGAGACTTGTCGCTTTGAAGGAGCTATTCTTCGCTATGGGGAAGGACAGGACAGCTGGAGGTCCAGCACTAGAGACAAGTTCATGTGCAGTTTTAGGGATGTCTCCTGCTGCCCTGCATCTCTGTGGCAAAAGTCTGAGAGAAGACTATCACAAGTGAGACAGTCTCTGCAAAGAATGGGAGATCTTCTCAGGGCTTGGTAAAAAATCATATTTGTCTGATGAAAGAACTTGCAAGAGTTGAAAGAAGTAAACTGCCCTCCTGGCATGTCATACGATCTACTGGCTGTCATCTGAATGCAACTTGTGCTGAGGAAACAAATGTGAAGAGCAATATGAAGCACTGAGGCATGGAAAACTTGATCTCACAGCATTGGCAAGGTGGCCACACAGAGAGCATTACCGTGTACGAGGTCACCTCTCCTTTTCCTGCTGTGTACACAGTATGCATGAATGTTAGATGTCATGCATACCCTCCTAGTTTTTATTTGCTGGGGACCCACCAGAACTTGTCAACAACATGAAATACTGGTCACGGGCTTTCCAGAAAATGGCTCGAAATATACTTATTTTTTTCTTGTGCAGTTGTCTTCAGTGCAGCCATAGTGTTTGACCATAATTCACAAGGAGTGGAAAGGAACTGGTCAGAAAAGCAATAAGTGATCAAGGATGAAATTTTTCCTTATGGCTGGTGGCTGACTCTGTACTAATTTGAAAAATATTTGGCATGTCCGAAGATTAGCCAGGCACCCAGTGAGACTCTGACATCCATGTCAGGGACAGCTGCTGCTTTGTGTTTCAGCTATGCAAGTCATCCCATGGAGAAGTGGCACAGATGTTGCCTCTGCTGCTTGTACCTGATGAAGACACATGCTCTGAGAGGTTTCAGCTTTCTGTGGTCACAATATATTATGCTCTCCTAAATGGGTTGTAGTAATGTAGCAAATTACTCCTTCTATTGGCAGCCAGACCTGGTATCTCTCCCCAGAAGCTAACATTTTGGATGCTCTACATCTCAGGGTGGGCACTGGAGACACCTGAAAATACAGCTGCTCCATGGAAGCTCATCTCCTCTAAGACCTGGGTCCACATATCTGTATGGCTGTGACCATATTATGAATTACAAACTTAAGAGCTGGCTCATGTGGGCTAAGCCTCTTGATCACTCCCTTTCTGGGAGCACTGCTGCTGTCATACCTTCTGTAGTCTGAAGCATCCACACCATGCTCAGAAGGACATGAGTAAGGGATGGCTCCCTAGGAATTTGAATGTGGTGCAGTCAGTCACATCCCCAGGCCTGGCCACCCCTTCAGGACAAGGGACGGTGGCCTTGGAGCTGTATTGGGGTGACAAACAAGACACTGCTTCCTTCTCCAGCAGCCTCTGAGCTCTGACTCCAGCTCAGCCTGGAAACACCTTGGGCAGGATGTGAACCTGGAGAACAGGAAGAGCCCAGCTCTGTCTTAATGGACAGTTTGGGTCTCCAAGGGGCTGCTGGCCTTCAGCCATGAGTCATGCTCTTCTTTTCTCTAGATGGTCTGTCTGGGGTGAAAAGCTTCAGTGAAAAACTGGTTTCCTCTATTTTGAGCACAGCTGAAACCTTTGCTACAAGGATGATTCTTGGATGATAATTAAAAAGTTATGCTCCTATTTTCCTTTGGTCTAAAGTAAGAGGGATGGCACAGAAGTGGAAGAGTTGGGATTGAAAAGAAGACTAGCTTAGCTACAGTTCAGTCTGATTATTATTTTTTTTCCATACATGCCCTCCATTGATATCCTTTAATACTTTAGGCTGAATCCATGAGCTGAACTTCAAGCAGAATTCTTTGGTCCTCAGAGTAAGCAGTTGTTGTTGTGTTTGGGCACTGAAGGCTGGCAGTCTCCCACAGCAATGCAAACCATAGAGGCAAGCTCCTGATGACTAGAGACCAAGGAAGGTTGCCAGGTGGCTGTTCATTGCACGAGGAGGTTCAACCCACTGCCTTAAGACTGGTCCTGTCCTGCTGGAATGAGTACAAGGTTGCTCATTGATTAAGTGAGGGCTGGGTCAGAGAAGAGTCTGAGACAAAGGAAGCATTAATTAGGACAGGGATACAAGAGAAGCTGCGGATTTCAGAATGAAAAGGGGACAATATTTTTTACATGAGGGGACAATATTTTTTTACAAAGCACTAGAGAACTAAATGTGGGGAATGGTACACAAGCCGATCCTCAGTCTCCAAACCCATGCAGGTCCATCCCACTCATACATACCCACAGGAGACAGGGGGAAGTGCAGGTGTATGTGGGTGAGAAAACAACATGCATGACTAGCATAGAGTAGGTTTTGCAGGGCCCTGTCATGATCAGCAGACAGAGGCTGCTGGCAGGGATGGGATATGATGATCTGCTGTTGTGTGGCTCCTTGCTGTATCAGTTCTCAGTAGGGCACAGTCAGGTCTTAGCACACAGGCAGATTGTCTGGTCCAGCCCTATGTATGCCAGCTGCTACTTTCTATCTGCCTGGTGCTAGGATAAACCACTGCCGCAGGGTGCTGGCATAAGACTTTGGACATGGCTTTCATCTTGATTGACTTTCCTTAATCTGAGACTTGATCTGACCTCTAGTTGTGTGCCATCCTTGAGCCCAGCAAGTAGATAGGGAACAGAAGATGAAGCAGTGGCCAAGTGAGAGGTTTTTCAATGCAAATTTACTTCCTGGCATTCTATTAAACTCTCAGGTTTTGTCTGTGTACTTTGCAATGAACCTACTGAGTCATGGTGTTACATTAATTCCTGCAGCTACAGGAAGATGTTTAAAGGCTGGGTATTCAGTAGATTTCACTTGTCCATTGACTTCAGAAGGTGTGGCCGGTTTCCAATAGCTGTAAGCTCAGTTCGGACCTGTGTTACAGCTCAATCTCACAAGAAGGATGGAGTATTCCTGTAAGAGCTTCACTCAGGGCAATCTGAATGGAGAGGATCACTGAGCTCCAAAAATTTTATTATCATATGTTTGAAAATGTGGTGTTTGTCAGCGCAGCAGTCTTTTTTTTCTGAAGTACCAAATAGCAGAAGGAAGGTTTATACAAGAGAAACTCAAATTTAAGCAAAATTGCATTTAATTAACAGCAATAACAGTGAAGAAAACTTCCCGAAACATGTGAAATGGAGCTAATATAACATTGAAAATAATACTGAAAGTATAAAGCAAATTAACTTTGCACTGTATCTTTGTGCTAGGTTCACCATTAAGATTTATGCCATAGCTGATGAAATCCACAAGTATCTTCCTGGCAATACATTTCATTTTGCCTGCTACATGGATCTCACTGTGCCATAAGATGTTAGAGAGTTTGGCTCAAACTCATGGTCAGTTTTCACCTAGTTATTACTCTCATGGTTGGAGCATGATTTTATATATCTTTGTTGAGAAAGAGAGCTTCATGCTAGCTGCCAGGCACCAGAAAAGCTCCTTAATCGCTCTCCACAGAATCTGCTGACTGGAGAGAGCTCTTGTTATCTTTAAGCAGTCCCGTTTGTGTTGAAGGATCAAAATCACTCACAAAGAAAACAAAACCATCTCCTCTCCTCCGACTCCCATGATGTTTCCAATTAACCTAGATTGCTGTCTCTCTCATTGAGTAGTAGGTCATGCCAAAGCTAGGACATATTATGGAAATAGCCCGTTAGGCCCTTCCCTGGAGCATCTCAAAGAATTTGGTCTCCACACACGAGGATTCAAAAGCAGATCATGCCAGGGGCTCACTGTACATGTAGCAGTGAAACGCTACTCCTGCCACTCCTGAGGCTGTCTCCTCTGGCTGCAGGAAGGCAGCAACAGCCCAAGGCGAGAAAGAGGGGCACCATTCCCAAAAAGAAGAAGTATGCTGGAGATTCTCCATGTGTACCTCACAGGAGAGCACAGGTCCTGCTTCAAAGCCAGCAGGAAGGGTGACATATTCCTTCTGGATGATGGATGAGAGCTGTGACTCTTACGAGGAACCCAGGTCTCTATCTCTTAATACCTCAGAAATCAGTGAAGATCAGAGATAAAGCATTGCGACCTAACATTCATTGAACTCCCCGTGGCTGCGTCAAACCAAAAAAAAGCTCTGGGACTTTCCCTAGTAGCACACAGCAAGCTAGTGGTTTATTACAGATTGGAATCAGACCTCTCCCTCTAACCATAAGGCTTCACCACATCCTCTTCTTTGCCACTGTTCAGCTGCATACTGACAGGCATTGAAAGGAAACAGTGAAAAGAGACATGCTTATGTCACACCTGGCAAATGTCTGCAGGGGCAGAAACCTCTAAAAATGCCGTACATACTTATAAATGTTTCTGAGAGCGCTATGATCTTGTTTGTGTTCATGTCTGGAAAGTCACATGGCTTTTTCCTGTGCACATTACTTTGTGTGTTTTAATGATATGCCATTGTAAATAAAATGCTACTTCAGTGCTTGTAAAAAAAAAAAATTTCAGAACAAGCAAATTACTCCAACTCATAATTTCATCGAAAACACTGTAAAAATAGCCATACCCTTCATATCCCAAGGAGAAAAAGGTGATGGAGATTTATGCTTTTCCTTGAACACACAGATTTATAACAGTGTGTAATGTACATTCATTTCATCCATATTTATAACTGCATTGGTGCACAGTCTGGTATCCATTACTTTAATCTATGTAACTTGATCATCAGAAATTTAAACCATAATTTTTAACACATATCACCAAGAATTTCAGTTTGATTCAGAAAAGAAGAGTGTATTAAAGCCCCAGCTGCAATTAGTTATTAAAACTGAACTTCTTTACTTAAATACATCTGTTTGTTCATAAAGACTTTGTTGCATTCTGCCTTGTGCTGGGTATTTTACTTCAGGTTAGTCCTACAACAACTCACTACAAAATACCTTGAGGGTAGAAGGAAAAAAAAAGCAGTTAAAGATCATATTTGGAAGAATTCCTGTAAATAAATCTTTTACATCTTGGCAAAATGAAATCAGAAATTGAAGAGTCAGTGACAGCAGTAGCCTCTAGTTACTTAGAGTGAAGTGGGAAAAATAATTCCAGGCCAAGATCAAAGGCTCCAATTGACAGACAGCAGAAATTAAACCCAGATACCATTTCATAAACACGGAGCGATTGACGCTTACCACATGGTTGTTGTCCAGCACTGGAAAATAAAACATCTGTACTCCTCGAAGTCCTGAATGGATGACCCAGAATTGAAATTACTCAATTTCTTGATCCTAAGAAGATGTTCCATTGGTTTTCTTCTCTCATTTTGATTTTATTCATTCAGCAGCACAAAAAGGTGAAATACATAGATTGTTAGAAAATAGTACATTAAAATGAACATCCATTCACTTGTAACTGAAAACAACCTTCATTTTTCTTATCTTTAGGCCTACATTTTGCTATTCGAACTGCGGGTAAATGTGAGTAATTCTACAGATTTCGATGTATTTAGTCTGGATATAGCCAGGAACACAATCTTACATGAAACTAAGAGGACGCTATGATGTTGTAGAAGCATTGTCTAAGTATATGCCCATCATGCTTTCTACAGGATGTAGATGACATCTTTCAGAACAGTTTTTCACAGCTTCTTTTTCTTCCTCTGCCTTCCTCACTGTTTTTCTCCTTTCAGCGCCATTAAGTTGTACAAATAAAACCAATGGAAACGAGGAGACCAAATGGGAGCTTGCTGGTGAAACCTTTGTATCACTGGGACCACCTAGGTGATCTTTTGCATTGAAAGCTACAAAATATGAAAATGATCACTTAAAACGGAGAAATCATTTGCCATATAGAAAGAATTTTTGACTGAAAACTTGGATGAGTACTGTCTTACTGTCCTCAGTCTTCACCTAGTTGCATTTTCTCTTGAATAAAGTCTACAAAATTTGCCTGCTGTGCAAGAAAAGTAGAAAGAGAAAGACAAAGAACTTAGAATGCGTGACATGAACTCAAAAAAAAAGAGAGTGCCCTGTTGCAAAATGCTATTTTTGTTAGAATAATTGCTTTTTTTACAATAACCTCCTTGCCTAGGTGTGGTATATGTGGAAATAGCTTATTAAATCAGGAGCAGAGAAAATGTCTTTTTCAGATTTTTTCAAAGTTTATCTCTGTAAGGGAAAGGTCTTGACTACCATAACCAAAACAAAAGAGTGTGTTCCATGTCCACATTAGTCCCATTGCACGAGGTCTAAACTCAGGCTGGATCACTGAAGGGACACTGAAAATTAGAAGATACAGAAAAACATCAGGCCTTCTCTATTAAAACTTCAAAGCATTTCCTCCACAGTTCATTAAATGTAGTGGCTTGCTGGATTCAGAGCTAGGGATGCCCAAAATAATGTTTTAAAAAGGTCTTGTTGTTCTGTTTCAGATTTGTCTTCAGCTGCAATGCAACTGTCCTCCTCAGTTGCAGATACAGAATAAAACACCAGCAGGGAGGAAGAAGGCATGTCTGGTCACTTTTAGAAATTGGGAGGTATGCTGGGCCTCTATAAGTTCCCATTTCATGTTTTATTTGGAGAAGTTCCAAGAAATTCAGCTACTCACCAGAAACCTATCTAAAACTGTAACTCAACAGCAGTTAGCAGAACATCTCAAAACCAAAGTGCCACTCATGAGTTTCTTCCTTTGTTTCTTCTGGAACTATAACGAAAACAATCTGTTTTCCACAGCTAGACAAATTATTTCAACAACAATGAAAAACCCAGATAACAGGGATGTGCCATGTATTGTCATTTTTGTAGTTTTGGTGGGGTTTTTTTTGCTTCCTGTATCTTCTGTTTCCTAGCAGGCCATCATCCAGAGACTCCCAAATGCTTTCTCTCTTAAGCTACTTTCTGTTGTATCCTACTACTATAATATCATTGCAGCCCACACAAAATAGATGTAGCAGAAGAACAAAGAAATCGCTTTCAGGTTTCAGTACCTACAGAGACTTCATTTTAGACGCTGTTCTAGGAGTGGGCAGAGGTCCACAGATTCATTATGTTGTGAGCCAATTCAGCCCTCCCTAGCCAGTACACTTCAAGACTTGTTACCATAACAGCCTGTGTTGTCCATGTTGAGCAACTCTTACCACTGAAAATACATAAAGTACACCTCCATTGTGCTATCTGTGCTGAAGACGCTGCTTGCTGTTTTGTCTGCACCTACATGGTGGAGTTGAGATACAGCTGCTGGGTTTTTAAAGACATCTAAATTTTTCTGCTGGTGAGAGGAACAGCAATTTTCTGTCAGTCATCACGTTTCCCACAGCTGCCATCACACCACTTGAAAACAGACCCCAGGTGACCTGAATCCCAGATCCCCTCAGCCTAGGCAATATGTGAGTTGCCATATGTCGCTATGGGTAATAGCTGACGCTGAACAGGTGTATGTCATCACAGTAGACCATCTGGAGGGCAGAAGACATAAAAAAATAAAAAAGAAATAAAGGTACATTTCCAATATACAAAGCCTTTGGATGACTTTTTCAGGCAAACCCAGGCATCTGATGGCTGTCTTTTTTTTTATTTCTTTCATGCAAGTATATTTCAATGCTATTACCTAAAATGAAGGACACCATTACACATGTTTTACTGGACCTGATTCTGATTTTGTTTATCAGTGGTCTACCTTGAAACTTGATTTGATGAAATGTGTCCAATAACCATACTGAAAAATGCAAAGACTGCATTTGGGGTTCATTGCTTTAGTCTTGTTCCATTACCCTCACCAGTGGACTAAATGTAACACAAAGATGCTGCAAAACTAGGTGTTGTACATAAAGCGATAGCTGACCGAGCAGTAGCCATGCTGAAGAGAGTTTCTGAAACATCACCCTCCACTCATGTTTAACTTTGGTTAGTCCAAGTGGACTGAGAGAGTTGTTGAATATATTCTGATCATCCCACTTAACCTCTGTGAGCGGAACCAAAGCAGCAGCATCTGTTCTCTGGTTAAGTCTGCAATTCTTAATGGTTCTTAAATGTTGTATCAGAAAATTTGAATCTAGATGGTTTCGTGTTTCTCTAGGGCTTTCTTTGCCCCTCTAGGCAGAAATCCAGTATCAAGAGAGGTGGCTCTCTTCATGGAATAAGCCCTTTCTATAAGATCTCTGAAGTGAAGTAAAAATAAGTCCTCTCTCAGTTTGGCATATAATGTCAAAAGAAAATAGGTGATGGCAGGCTTTGACTTGACACCACAAACCCAAGCCTGGAGTTTGTAGGACTCATCACTGACAACATCTCAAGGTGGTGTGTCATAAAGCTGTGCTGCCTCTAAAGCCTGGGACATTCAGATTTATCATCCTGGCTGAGGCTGTGCTATTAAGTTTGGATGTACCTAGAAACTTCACAAGCATTATTTTTTATCTAAGTTAAATTTACAATCCATACATAGTAGCACTATAGTACATTAAGAATAAATAATTTGTAAAAATAAAAGCTGGGTGGCACCATTTATGTATGTTTTTAAACTTCAGGGTAACTGACACTTTTTTACCACTTGTTAGTTACAGGGTTTGAACTGTTCAGGGATTTTGTGGGGTGTTTGGGTTTGACTTTTTTTTACCATCTCTTTAAAAAAATAACCCTAACAAAAGCAACTAAGTGATTTTCATGCCTGTTTCAGTCTCATTTGATTGTCTCTTCTTCTCATGAGAGGTTACAATGTCAATTAATTTTATGTTCTAATTATTAAGCTTTTGTTCATTCTTGATCCAAAGATTGCAAAAGTCAGTGAAAACCAGTCTAGCATTTTTATGGGCCTTCTTTGCTCTTTTAGAGTTTTACAGATCAGTTTAATTTTCTAAGTTAGTATTTTATGTTCATAAAATGACAATACTGTGTAACATTTAAAGCAGCCTTTTGTTTTAAACAAAAGAGAACTTAGTGCTTCTGATACTCAGAATCATGATTTCACTCTTTTTCTTATTACCATGGTTTCTAGATGAATGAGACATACCAAATGTGGCTTCAGAACTTACGAACAAAGCAATGAATTCCCGGTGTAACTCCATTGAATTTAACAGAGTTTACATCAGGGAGTAATTTTGCCCAGCAGGATTAGACGAGTCATTTACATAAAATTGGTACTGTACATCATGTGTCGAATTGATGAATTTGCTGAGAGATTGACTTTATAACAGTGGGTTCACATCACACGTTATAATTATTTGTATAATTCTTGGCTCCTCATTGTGATGTGCATTACGCATCCCAAAGGATTCTTATAAAGGACATGCAATGCAACAACATGCCACTGAAACATGCAGCAGCTGGAGAAACAACACATAGACTTTCTTTTTTGAGATTGTAAATTTATCTAGAATTATTATTTTTACAAAACAGGAAATTAGGTGGAGTGAATTGCTTGAAGGAAAATCAGACTTCATCTCCATCCTCTCGGTTTTTATTGCTTGTCATCTTTTATGTAATTAAAATTAATTGGATATTTGGCAGTACAGGGAACCTTGAACCCTAAGTCAAATCACACTTATATGTTGCTCAGCACCCTAAATACAACTAAGTTTATTTTTTACTAGGGGCTGTTTTATCTCATTTTATCACAGATCCATAAATGTCTCCAGAAATGCAAAGAAAAAAGGCAAAAAGAGTGAAAATTGTGCCAGCCGAAATGAGAAAACACAGTTATCTTCCTTGCACCCACAGCAGAGTCTCAGAAGACAGTGAATGGCATGCAGAGGAAACCAGCCTAGGTAAATATGCAGCTGAGGAAAACAGATCCCATTGTTTGGAAGAGCAAACCTGTCCAGTTTGGTCTTCCTGTGTTTCTAAATAAGCCTTTACACAGCACTAGGAAGAACTTGATGAGTAAAATCTGGAGTACTGTGGGCAGGTGTGAAGGGAATGCACAAACAAACGGAAGGAAGCAGAAAAGAAATCAAAGAGACTTGAAGGAAGAGAAAGAACGGCCTAAGGCTCAGCTCATATCAGATAACCAAGGACATGTAATGGGTCTCTAACCATCACTATCTTGAATACTTGTGTTTATATAGAAGTTTCCAGCCCTTTTTTTCCACGCTAACCTTAGAAACTGTGTGGTCCAAGCTATTTCTTTGTCCAAAACACAGTAGTATCACTTTATATGCACAACTCTGCTCAAAAGGGATCAAGTTTCATTGTAAATCTGCAGGGTCATTTGGTCCTCAACTCTGCTGAGGCAACTCATCAGCGCAGTGGCTGCCTCAGATGTTGCAGTAGGAGAGACTCATTACCTCATTAAAATGGTACATCTGAAGTTGTTCCACTGCTTTTTTAGGTATTATTTTGATCAAGAAGAAGCTTCATTGTCAGGAAAAATCCTGTGCTAGAGGTCCCCAGGGTCCCCAGGGAGGTCACCACCGTGGTGCACAGGCTCCAGGAACAGCCACCAGCTGCCAGGGCTCTCATATGCTGGGAAGAGAGAGCATCTAGAGATCTGAGGATTGTGCCTGCCAGAGTGTCTGAGCCCCATAGGTCATACTCAGACAGTGTTACTAGAGCTGAGCAAGTCAGGGAGCAAAAAAGAAAAAAAGAGTTAACTTTTGCATCTTCCCATATGCCTGTTGTTTTGACATGTGCAGCTTCCATGAAAGTACTTCCATATTAGACTTTGTGTTAACTTAGGATGTTGGCCTTGCTGATTTCGTTGTTCCAACCCCAAATAAGTAAATATATATATGTATATAGGTGGTGCAGCCTATTCTTCTATCCAGCCTGTTTCCAGAGTAACCTTCTAAAGTATAAGACAAGAGAGTGCTGAGCTTCTGAAGAAAAATGCTGATTCCTCAAGCTTAGGACTACAATTGTAGCAAAAAATACAACCAAGAAAAATCTATTTCATTCCCGCTAAAATCTATTTAATGTAGTAGCACTTCCGAGTTTGTAACAGGTGACATGGATGCTCCATTTTTGTGTAAAGCATGCTTACTACACAGTGCTTTGCGTCTATTCAGGGCAAGCAGCCACAGATGCACTGTGCCACCGAATACTTCCAAAAATAGACTACAGCTACTGCAAGGTGACTGCTTTCTTTTGAAAAACACTGTGACCTCAACATAATCATAACATGTCCAACAGTCATGCTAAGTCAGCTGCAGTTGTAGTGCCCAAAGGGAAGTGAATCTGGGTACATCACTGTTATAATTGTGGGAAACAGTTCAGAGACGGTAACTAGATAATTTACAAGTCATTATTTTTAGTCTCTTGACTTTTCTGATTTTCTCTAAATCCAGAAGAGAACAAGAGCTGCCTAAAGACAAGTGGTTTTTTTTTTTCATATCTGCATGTGCTACATTGCATCATAGCTAATCAATATATGGAAAGCAACTTCAGATATACTGCAAAATAAATGTACTTCAGCTGAAAGAATAACAGTAGATGAGCTCAATATATCTTCAGTAATGTGAGGGCAAAATAAACATGTAAATGGAATAAAAATAAACACAAAAAAGGAGGAATCACAGCATAATGTGAAGACACACAGAGGCTTTTGAGCAGCTGTTGCATGGCCAATCTTACATTTTATTTCACCTGTAAAAATTAAAAAAAAAAAGCACATTCACCATCACAAACACCCTCAAGACATTGCTGAGACTAAAAAGGGCCATCTGAACACACACTGGCAGAGGGATCAGCCACTGAACAGCCAAGAATTAGGCGTCCTAATCTCAAAAAGACAGCCGCAGATTGTTTCAGTGTTACCAGCATTGCTAACTTTGGAAAAGTTTTACTGACAGATGTGAACAGCCACGTTCATCTGAACTTACTTGACTTGTGGGCCACGAGAGGTACTATTTTTCCTTCTCACGTGAGAAAGGGCATAGGAGTACCAGGAATCTCCTTAGGGATGTTATGGAACCCAGCTCCAGAAAAAACTAAATGCACAAATGCCTTTTTCTGGTAAGGTAGCTGCAGAATGGGCAAATATATGACTCTCCTGAAGACATTTCAAATAAAAGAGTGATGCTTATGGTTTAAGCTGGAATTACTTTTTTTGTGATGATGACTGCAGATGACAATTTGATGTCGGCATGATTCAGAAACCCTGATGATTGGCCATAAGGACACACTCAGGCCTAAAGTGAATTGAGGTGGATTCAGATTACTGTGTATTTCACACAGTGGAACAACTGCTTGTATTCAGCATTCATCATGTTTATGACGAACATTTAATTGTGTGGTAAGATGCATGAAATGATATATCCTGAAAGTGTGCTTCTCTCTTCCTTCTCACTTTCTCCATCTTAACACTGAGTCTTTGAGGTCTTTGACAGTTTATAATAGGTCTAATTTTATTTTGTTGCA
>NW_009734677.1:0-13848 GCF_000703405.1 Apaloderma vittatum | reverse complement strand
AAAGAGTGAAATCAATCTTTGGCAATCACTGTGAAACCCTTCATGCTGGCGTCTACTCAACTGGAAAACTAGGTAAGAGGCATAGTCTAGCTAACAGTCAGAATCAGAGAATTACAGCACGGTTGAGTTTGAATGCATCTTTGGACATTGTCCAGCTAAAGCCCTTCTTAAAGCAGGGTTAGTTAGAGAAGATTCCTCAGTATTTCTTCAGTCCAATTTTTAATGTCTCCAGGGAAGAAGACTATAATCTCTCTGGGCAACCCGCTTCAGTGTTTCACCACTTTTCCAGTAAACAAGTTTTTTTATGACATTTAAATGGAATTTCCTCTGTTTCATTGCGTCCATTGCCTCTTGTCCTTTCATGAGGGGCTATGAGAATGTGCTGGCTCTGTCTTTGCAGCCTCTGGTCAGTTATTTGTGCACATTGACAAGGTCCCCACTTAGGTCCCCACTGAGCCTTCTCTTCTTCAGACCAAACAGTCCCAGCTCTCTTTGCCTCTACCCATATGACAGATGCCCCAGTCTTGTAATCATCTTCATGACCCTTTACTGAACTTTCTTCAGTATGTACACGTATATCTTGTCACGTGGAGTCCACCATTAGACTTTCTCCACTAGTTCCGTATCCTTCTTGTATTGAAGAGCCCAGCACTCTAGATGTGTTTCCACGGGGTTGAGTAGAGGGGAAGGATCACCTCTCTCAAGCGATCAGCAATGCCTCTACTAAAGCAGCTCAGGATCCCTCTGGCCTTCTTTGCACAAGAGCATATTACTGGCCCACAGTCAGCTTGACAATCCACCAGAACCTCCAGATCCCTCTTTGCCAAGCTGTTTTTCAGCCAGCTATCCCTTAGTGTGCAGGGGGAGTGGTTCCTGCACAGGTGGAGGACTTGTCTCTTCCGCTTGCTGAACATGATATTCCTGTCAGTCCATTTCTCCAGCTCATTAAGGTTCCTCTGGATGGCAGCACACCCATCTGGTGTGTCATCCATTCCTCCCAGTTTAGTATAATTTTTAAACATGCTGAGAGTACACTCTACCCAACCACCTAGGTTATTAATTAAGATGTTATACAGTACTGGCTGCAACATAAACCCACGGGGTAGACCACAGGTGGCTGGCCTCCAGCTGGATTTTGTGCTGCTTCTCACAACCCTCTCAACCCAGCAGCTCAGCCAGCATTCAAACCACCTCACTGGCCACTTATCTATCCTGTACTACATGATTTTGCCCATGAGGATGCTATGGGAGGCAGTGCTGGAAGCCTTGTAAAAGTCAAGATAAGCAACATCTACTGCTTCCCTTTTATCCACTGAGTTAATAATTTCATTACATGTTGGTCAGACATGATATTCACTTTACAAATCCTTGCTGCCTATTCATAACCTCCTTCTTGTCCTTAATGTATTTGGAAACAGTTTCCAGAGGGATTTGCTCCATTGCCTTCCCAGCGATGCAGCTGAGGGTGATTAGTTTGCCACTGCCTAGATTCTCCTTCTTACCCTTCTAGAAGATAGGAGTGATATTTGCTTCCTTGCAGTCTTTGGGAACCTCCCTCAGTCTCTATGACCCTTCAGAGACAATTGGGGATAGCTTTACGATGACATTGGTATAGTTTCTCAGCACTTGTGGGCACATCTCATCAAGTCCCATGGACTTATGTATATTTCATCTGTTTATATGTTGTTTAATCTGATCCCTCTACCCTGAGGATAAGTGTTCATTATTCCAGAGTTTCTCACTAGAAAATACAGATTCAGTGGTTAAAGGGATCTTCCTTCAGTATACAGGTAAAGAGAAGGAGTAGAGTTTGGGGGTTTTTTTCATAGGAATGGGAAGATTTCCTCCAATGTCTTGCTTTAAGACAGTTGTCGAGTGGTTTAGGACTTTCCAAACTTTAGAAGGAAAAAAATGACAAGAAGATTGCTGTGAACACATGTTATTGGCCTAGTTTGGACTGAAAAATAACTGCCAAAAAGAGTAATATCTAAACCATAAGGAGATTAAGCGGGTTTTGATGGTAGCTACTGATGGACAAAATTCCTAAAAATCAGTCTAACGATATAGACTCCCACTAAAAATCCAGGAAGCCTAATATAAATTCCTGCTTGTTATTCACATTTTTTTACCAAGCTTGACTCTGTGAATCAACATCAGGAAAATGTGGCATAAAATAACCATCTAAATATTCCACATCTAAACTGTAAGTAACACAGTGATAAAATGAGAGATTTTATGATCATGAAATCTGTATGCTACGTTGCATGACTAAGGCATCAGTAAACAGACACAGTACATACTAGTGACACAGTCTACTGGTGTTTTGTTCCCTTAATAATTCTGGTAGACATCAGGTTGATGTCTACATGTTGAAGCTCCTTCACTGTGAGTTCTCTTGCAGACTTTTTTTTGAATTCTTGATTCTGTTCTTGGGACTGAGAGAGCTGTGTCACCATTTCACCAGCTGTAAGCCACTACAAGGAGTAAGAAGTGCATGGCTAGCAATATTTCCTTGCTGCTAATGTGGTAAGATCTTGTAGATATTACAAACAAATGGGTGTGCATACTCCAGTGTCCAAAATACTTGGACATGGCTAATGCAATATAACACTACTATTATACCGTGCACTCAATAACTGGACAGTGGAGACAACAACTTGCTGCATCATCAGAAACACCCTTAATGGGACGTCCTAGACATGTTACTTGTTAGGCTGATTTATTGATGAAAGCTGTTGGTTTTGCAATTATAATGGAGCTGTTGCCAAGCCCAGGAATCTCACTAGGCTTATTGATCCTGAGGTGTAGAGAGCTGTTGGCACAAGAAACTTACCTGAATGCCTGAGCTCCAGAAAAGACTCCAGCCATTATCCTTGTTCTGTCAAAACCCAAATGAGTCCACTGGCAGTTCATTGTAAGAAATACGACTAAGGTTTCACAGCAACAACACTCTAAAATGCATAGTATCCTGGTTTTTCTGAGTAAGCTGGAGCTACCTGTTCTAATGACATAGTAGAGACTGCCCAGGCCAGACACAGGACAGGACACTAGGAATCTTGATTTATATTTCATTCCCACGTCTAATGGTCCATGCTGGCTCACATATTTGCTTGTAATTTGTCAGGTTATTTTCAAACACAATCTTCCATTTCTTCTGTGTCATGACAAATGTCTGATCCTGCTGGGCTTGAACCTCCTCTTTGGGACATGTTGCATTTGCAAACCTTCTCACTGCCTCTGGCTGTCCCTAAACCACAATGAGCTTTGTGCACAACAGCAAAAGCTCTGTCCCATTATTCCTTTGAAGTTACTGATGATGGTCATTCTTTCATAGCAATTCCTTTATCATTTTGGATAGAGTCTACTGTGATGCAGCTGCATCCTGGAATCCACAAGTTAAGAAAACAGCATATTCTTCCTTAGTGGCTTGGTGCTCTCTCGCAAGGCATTGCTGAGAGAGACACTAATGGGGTAGGCTTGTTTAGCAGTGTTGATACATTTTTTTGCCATGCAAGAAGAAAAGAGTTCAGTTCTTCAGGATGGGGAGAAAATGTTGGAGCAGATAAATGATGAGATGGCATCTGTGTGGAAGCAGCTGAAGGTGGAAGAACCCAAGAGGATAATTAATGTGCTGAAACAGGAGCCAGATGTCAATAGAGTCAGCTTTCCTGGTCATTTGAATGCTGATTCTGTAGTCTGCGTTGATGGGGAAGACTTGTCAGGCAGCCTGTTTGTGAAGTGCAGTATTGCCTGTCTTAATCGCTTGTTAGGGGTACTTGACACTTTCCACTGCAAGTACTGTCAGCTAGAGAAAAAATAAAATTTGAGGAACTCGTTAGAATGAGCCAAAGTTTCTTTTTTTTTTTTTTTCATGGAGAGACCTTCTGCTGCATGGTATCCCTCCTGAAGTGACAAAAATGCCATCATTAGATCTTCTGTTTAAAAAGTGAACTGGCAAAGCAGGATCCCGCAAGTGTCTTTGGAGATCTGCTACCCGTGGCCCAGGAAGGATGGAAGGAATGAAGTCAGGAAGGCTGTTGGCTGGGCTCGTGCTGGGCCTGATTGGTCCCCACCGAGCCAGCGGTTTTGTTTGGGATGAAAGGGACAGGAGTACATGTGAGGATTTACCCATGCTCACCCTGGGTCAGGCAGAGCCAGAGCCCATCTGCCTCACACAGCTCAGTCCAGTCCTTGCTGTTGAAAATGCCTATGTCCAGCTACTTTGTTTTCTCATGGGAAACCAATTCTCAGATCACCAGAAAGCCAGTCTGGGGACAAGAAAGGATGTTTGCTCCTTGTGACACTCAGGACTTTTGTCCTGTGCATGCAGGGTGGCAGGTCAACATCAAAGTGAAGGAAGCTTTGACATGCAAGGTGCTTTACACACAGCTTCTATTTCAGAAAGCTGCTAAGGATGCTGGCAAAGCTACTTGTCTGCCATTCCTATATCGTCTGCAGTCTTACCTAACTTTAATATATGCAATTATTTAATATGTCATTGATAAACAAGGTGCCACCCAACACCCCTGATAGGACAGAGCAGGTACAAGAGACTGCATCTCCAGGCTCTGAGCCTCACTTCAGTAGTCATAAGACAAAGAGAAGAAGTGAAATCATAACTTTTGTATCTACTAGGTATTCATTAGTTTTGCAACCATGCATTGGAGGAGGAAGGACGCGCATTTCAGGATAACTGGCTTTTAAAAGGCATAAAAGTTCATGGAAGTGCTTCTGTTCGTTTGTACCCTGCAGTGAGTTGTTTCACATGCCTCTGTCTCTATTGTCTCTGCAGGGCATGCCTGTTTCAAACATTTTGCCCCTGGCCCTGAAAGTCAAACCATCCAAGGGGAAGGTACTTTATCATTTATATGGAATTTACTTCTTTCAGAAAGACCAGGGGACAAATTCTTATTTCGAATCTACTAGTATGAGTTAGAACCACAAAAGATCCTGGGTTAGTTTATATTTGTGATAGTAACCACCAACCATATCCTGTGCTGCATCAGAAGTGTGGCCAGCAGGCGAAGGGAGATGATTCTTCCCTTCTGTTCCAGTAAGACCTCACCTGCAGTACTGTGTCCAGCTCTGGGGCCCCAAACACAAGAAAGACATGGACCTGTTGGAGTAGGTCCAGATGAAGGCCACAAAACTGATCAGGGGGCTGCACGTCTCCTACAAGAGGAGCCTGAGAGAGTTGGGCCTGCTCAGCCTGGCAAAGAGAAGGCTCCAAGAAGACCTTATAGTGGCCTGCCAGTACCAGAAGGGAGCCTGCAGGAAAGCTGGGGAGGGACTGTTTACAAGGGTAATTGTGATAGGACATGGGGCAATGGTTTTAAACTTAAAGAAAGTAATTTGGATTAGATATTAGAAAGAAATTATTTTCTGTAAGGGTGCTGAGACATGGGAACATGTTGCCCAGAGAGGCTGTGGATGTCCCCTCCCTGCAAGTGTTCAAGGCCAAGCTGGATGCAGCTTTAAGCAACTTGGTCTTTGTAGGAAGTCACCCTGCCCATGGCAGGGGGGTTGGAACAAGATGATCTTTTAGGTCCTTTTCAACTCAAGCGATTCTATGATTCTATAATTCTGTGAAAATCAGATGTGTCTGATGGGAGGGGGTTTATGGCTCATGTCCTCGTCTGTTGTGAATCAGTTCCACAGAACTTGGTGGAGATTTTTTACACCTGTTAAAGATCTGGCCTTGCAAACTAGAAGTTTCTCCTCTAGTTTGCATTGACGTTTTCTCTGGTCTTGCTGTGGGACAAGAAAGTACATGCCTGTTGTTTCCATACATCACATGCTTCGGTCCAGTCAGGCCAGGGAGCATGTCTTTTCTGGTAGACTTGTTCAAGATGAGTGCTTGGGAACATGGATAGATTTCCACTTCCACTGTTTAACTCGAAAAGCACAACTTGGGATGCACACAGTAAATAAGCAATCAGGCCAACACAAGTGAGTTGTAGACAGAAGACATCTTTGCAAAGACTTGAAAAAATTCAAAGAACCATTTCTCAGCAACTCCTTAAAAATCTCTCGGAGTATGTAGCCATGATAGGTCCCGTATAATTTTCCATAAAGTTTGAGCAGGAGTGAATATTAATGAAGAAGTGTAGAATGGAGTTTTAAAATCTACTAAAATTTATCTTCTTTCCCAAGAGAAGGCATGGTTCTATCCTCTCTAGTAAAAAAATTGTAGCTCTGTGTGTATGTGAGAGCATGTGTAATTTAAACATTCAGAGATACATTTATTTTATGTGGCATCATCTGTTGATATATTATTCAGCTGTTACTTGATTAGCATAATCTCAATGGCTTTCACCCACTGCCATGTAGGTCACAGGCACGGTTACAAAAGCAGGATTATACCTGTGTGAAATAATAGTTAAGATCTGAACCAGGGCTGCTTGGCCTGTTACCCACATAAAACTCGCATCTTGCTGCAAGAGAGAGACCTTGCAGTAGCATCTCATAGCTTCTCACTGGCATTCTGACATCTTTAAGAAATGCCAATGGATAGACAATACCTTCTGTTGCACCCTTCACCACTGAGCAGCACTTGATGTTTGGAAGAAACTGTGACCTTCCTGTAACGATTCATGTCTGCAATTTATAAGGACTTCCAATAAAGCGCCTGAAGTTGTGCAATTAACAAGAAATTACTCCTGAGGGAATTCTGTTCCTCATCTCAGCTGGTGTTCAACTTATCTGTGAAGAATATACACATTCAGAATTTATTCTTTTTTATCTTAGTTCAGTTTGACAGTAATTAAAATCTTTCCTGAGCCTGAAGAGCTGTATGTATTTATTTTTGGTCTCCATGAGACTGGAATACAGACCTACTGTGTGCTCTCTAGCAAGACAGTTCAACTGCCTGTGTCTTGGTTTTCCTTCTGACTCCTGCTCTACCTTGTTTATGAGTGAGCCTGCTCGACGTCCCCACTGTGTGCACATGCTGCCTGAGAACAACAGGACCTCAATGTTGGCTGGATCCTACAGGCCCCATTAGAATACAAATTGCTAATCATTAGTGAGAAGATTAATGTGCTAAGAGTGTTTTTCAGTCGCAGTGTGTATAGTTTGGGACCATTTGCTAATCCCAGAGGTAATATTAATTTTAAAAAATCTTAACATGCAGCATTGTTGGCACTAGTGATTTTATCATGAGTCTCCTGGTATTTGGTGTTTCTTGTCGAGATCCACTTCCTGGAAACCTGAGCATCTTGGCTTGCATTTTGAAACAGACAAGTTTTAGCGCCTACTGTAGCAGTGAGACTGGGAAACATTTCCCAAGTATGCTCTGGAGACTCAGGAAGGCAAAGAAAAAGACCTTAAAATGTGTTAATTAAAAAGAAATACTAGGATTCTGCAAGAAAATCTCTTCTATTGTTTCCATGATTTGTGTGGCTTCCATTGCCTTCATTGTGCACAAATATATAACTTCAAGTATGATAGGAACCCCAAAGTGGTTCTGAGGGAAAAAAAAAGGTAAAAGTAAACTGATTTTAATATCATAGCTATGGCTACATTGATACTGTCCCTCTTATTGTATCCATTTTGTTCATTTTTTTTATCCTGGTTTATTTTTAACAGCCTCAAATTTAACATTTTTCCCCTTGTAGTTCTCTTTCTGAATATCCTTGAGGTTTACTCTTTCTTCACTCTTTCTTCCTGCCTTTGCTTGGCTTATTTTTTTCTTCAGTCTTGATGATGTCCTCAGACTTGATCCAGGTTGAATTTACATCAAGGAAAAGCATGAAAGGCATGAAAGAGACATCAGTGGTACAGAGAGCACTTTTCTCTTATTCTTCTCTGCTGTGATCGAAAAAGAGCCTGGAATAGTTAAGAAAATGTCCTGGAATTATTTACACTCTGCTATAAGTGTCACTGGTTGAAGATTTCCCATTAGTTGAAGGGAGATGTTCCACAGGCCACTGTGCTGTTTTAGTAACTAATCTATTTCAATACTTCTTATGTAGACAGGCCAGCAAATTTCCAAACAACCAGAAAGCTTTGGCAAATAATGTTGAAAGCAGAGTACTGGACTTACACAAAGCAGTCTGCATTTCTCCAGTACCTTCTTTCAGGGCTTAACTCTGATAATCAGGTCAACTGACTACTGCAGAGAAGTAGTAAGACAGCTGTCTGCCAAAGAGCAAAACCATTCTGGGCGGAGAGGGGAGTCCTGATGAGGCCTTGAAGCAGGGAAGGCTCTCCAAGTAGGCTGGGGGCTTATTAATTTAGATACTTGGGTGTTACGTGGCCTCTTTCATCAAAAGACTTTGAAATACTTTACAGAATCAGTGAATATAACCTTCATTTTATGGAGGTGCGGGGAAACTGAGGCTCAGAAAAGCGTCTTAATTTGCTCAAGGTCACAGCAGTCCCACCACACTGCTCTTCTATTTGGCTGCCAGCAGATGGAGGGGTGTGGGGGAACTAGTAGTGTGGACTGACAGTATGCTGTGTGGTCAGGAATATGGTGGAGAAGAGATGGAAGGAAGGGAGAGGGGAAGAATGGAAGGCAAACAGTCATGAAGGATGCCCAGGAGAATGAGGTGGAGCATTGCACATGTCAGAGATGTGGCTGGATGGCTTCATGAGACAAGTGGGCAGTAGCTGAGGTAGGAGGGAGAGTAGAAGCAGCATCATGCAGAGGGCCAGATTTGTCCTCATCCACCCATGAAAGATTCAGCGGTGGCTGGAAATGTTTCTGCAAGCACCGATGAGAATGTTCTGTGGAAACCCTCCAATCTATTGACATGAGGCTCCGTTTCCTTAATCTTTGAAGAAAGAAGACTTCTGTGTTTGGTAGGATGTGATTTTATTTCCCCTTAACTTTGCAAGCATTTTTCTTGTTTCTTTATTTCTTTTTCTTTTCTTTTAAACTGTTTTCCCTGTCTCCTGCCAGGTCTTTCAAAGGGAAAGCAAGCTCTGCATTTATTTTCTCGTTCCTCTGCTCTAGATAGCTTATCATTTCAGCCTGTCTGGAAATCTGGAAATCCTTATGCTTGGAACCTTATCATAGACATTTCCGCTGCAGGAAGAGTGATCAGACCAACAATAGCATCTTGAATTCAAGGCAGAGGAAATGGATGACTGCATAGCTTGAGTCTGCTGTTTAGGTATTCAGCACTTAATGGGCTGATTCTCATCTATTTGTCATCTCTTTGGACAAGAACTGACAAACTGCACCGAGAACTTTGCACTGCATGTTATGCTGCCTGACCTGTCTGCTGCCTGCTCCTCTTTCAGTGCTCTCAGAAAGGTGCGTGTTCTAGGTTCCTTCCCACAAGAAAGAGGTGGAGTTTTAATCTGGGTCTATTATTTTTGCCACTGCCAATTCTTGCACGGGACAGAGCAGCCATAGGCACCAAAGCAATTTTCCTTCTGGCTCGCAAGCTATTTGAACTTCAGGTGATCAAACCAATGCTTAGCAAGCACAGAGTCATCAGCAGTCACAAATGCACAGTGGTGACTGAGTGAGAGATGTTTGCTTGGGTTATGAAATGTGGTGGAGTGAGAATAAACACTGGGGATTTGTTCATTTTAGCAAACCTGGCAGAACCTTCCTGTGACCTAAATAGAATACCTTGCTCTACATAAAGCATGCATCAGGGTATTTCCTGATTTATTCATGAAAGGTTTGCTTTACAAAGGCATTTGGAACTGTGTAATCTCAGAATACATGATACATGTAGCTGGCTGCTCAGCTGGCATTTGCACAAATTGCTTTGATATATGGCTGTAACGTATGAAAGCACAGTGAGGCCAATTTAAATACTTGATACTGGAGTAAACTGGTTAAAAAAGTAAAATAGATACAACCTAGAGATTTTCTTGCTACTGCATAGAAAAATGTTGCTCTCCAGAATGAATAATTGATAAAGGAATGGGAGACTACACTCTAGTAAGCAATAAAATCCTCCTATATTAAATGGGCAGAGTTAAGGGCAGATCCATCAGTAGTGTGCACTGGTGTCATGTCTTTCACTTTAAGGGCCCTTTGCTGATTTACATCGAATTGGGATCCAACACATCGAGTTAACCAGATCGATAGCTTGAGAACTCTGCTGTCTTTTACTCGCGACACTTTGTGCCTCTGGTTGCTCCTTCCCAGTGGCAGAAAATAAGGTCTATGGTAATACTTCATCAAATCTGTGCATTTATTAGGGGATGTCCAATGTGTATCTTTAATGATTTGTGTATATATTACTCTTAGATGTTTCCTGCTGTAATATATTCAACAGCAAGGTAGATGGGGCTGGTCGCTTGCAAGCAAGCCTTATTTTGGATCTTTGGAAGAAATTGGGGTCAATTTACAATAGAATGGAAGTGACATTTGTAAAGATGGTAAGAGGGGAATGCCAGAATCCATTACACTGATGATCTTACGAATGCACTGGCATTGTCCATTGGTGAGTTAATGTTCAAATCCTATCAGCATTACTTGCTGAACTTATTGCAACTTAATGGCAAACTTCCAGATTTTTATCATGCCAAACATCTTATAATAGATGGGACTTCACAATTTTTTGGGGAGGAAATTTTCTCTGTTAAGCTCACTGCCATAGAACAGTAAAAATTTGATTTCTTTTGTATAATAGTTGTCGTATCACTAGCGAGACCATTCTCTGTGTTCCTCGATGAGACTCATGGAAGGCCTGCAGTGACTTAGGTCATCAGTGGGATGCTTGCTTTCATTTTTGTGTCAAATTTCATCCTCTTGTACGTCTTTAGTGTAGTGTGGTATTAATTCAGCCAAAAATTTTATATCCCAGCAGAAAGTAGGTACAGAGCTGACAGTTCCTGATGCTGCCCTCTGGAGAATTCTGTGAACTCTCTACCTGAGCTACCAACAGGAGGCAAAAAATCCCTCTCAGCAGAGAAATCTGAAACTTTTGTGCTGTCCTCCAGAACTTCCAGATGTGTTGGATGATCACATAGAAAACAGCATCTTGTCTCTGAAAAGTCAAGTAGTCTGATACTGAAATGGAAACTTCGATTGCTTCCCTGAAAATAATCTTACTAAGTCTCCCATGAAATGAACTTTCTCAATTCTCAGTCTTATGGTCTTGTTTAAGAAGAGGCTTTGTCTTGCGCAGCTTTGGAAGTAAGCTGTAATAAGACTTGTCTGATTACTATGGTTCTGAAAAAAACACAGGCTGCTTCCTAGGAGGTTACTTGATCGAGCAGTGATTCAAAATTTACCGGTCAACTGCATTTGTCAGTACACCCAGCAAACACAAGGGGCAGCAGAAACCTTGGCTCTCTGTCCTCCAGACAGTGGAAAAATAATTTTAAAAAACTCACTACTGACACCATCGGCTGCTCAAAACAATCGGGACTTGTCAGACTGATTCTGTACGTCATATATTTCATACAGCATACTTTATACAATCAAGTGATGTTTCGTCTGTATGCACAGAAGACATCAAATGAAACACAATTCTTTTTGTATTTTTACTTTTAATTTTATCAGTTCCAAACAGTACACAATTCGAGGTCTTTCTTTCTTTCTCTCTCTCTCTGCCTCCTCTCCCTTCCCCACAGCAGAAATATTCTTCTGTGTTTCTCCACCAGCTTTGTATGTCTGGGCATTTTAGAGTTAATCAAGACCTGAAAAGAGCAGGACGACATGAGGTTTGCATTAAAGAGTGGTATGTGGACAAGTGGCAAAGGCATGGATTATGTGGTAATAAAAACACACTGGGTGATATTTTTGTCAGAAGGCCTCACTTCACTGCCTCCAAAATGCAAAAGCATCGGGAACTCAGATTGCTCTTCCTGAGCCATGATTGCAGAAGCAGATCAGTGTGCACCTTACTCCCAATTCACTGAATTGTGTTTAGCTTTCTTCTGCCATATCAAAAACTGTCTGGGTGCAGCACGGATGAGAAGAGAATGGGGTTCAATGTTGATTCTCTGTTAGCAGAGCACCCTCTAAACTGAAACTGAGCTTTTCATTAAAGAAGGAGATTTGGCTTGCCAATGGTTTGACTATCCAAGCCAGAGAGAAAATGATGATGCTGAGCCAGTCTGGTTTCATGTGGAGATTTTTTTCCCCATGTGCAAAAGCTGTTGTCATTTTGGCTGCTTACTTGGATTCTATTACTTCAAATTCAGTGAAATCTCATAAGACTTTTCAGATTGAAGCATCAGTTGGCATAAACCACTGTGTTCGCTGAGTTTAACATTGCTGGACAACTGTGTGAAGATCCTGTGCTTTGAAAATGTAGACATTTTCAAAGTCAGAAGATCTTGCTGCAATTCTGTCAGCTGATGTGGATAACACATGGCACATGTACATCACTGCTTGTTTGGGGTAGGGACTTGCTGGCTCCCCTTGTGTTCCCATGTCCCAGCATTCTGCAGAGGCAAAAGCCTGTCTCTTTGACCCATCCATCCAACTAAAGCCAGTTGCTGGCAGTAGCATTTTTTCCTTTTGGAGACAGGGTAATGTTATCACACTGCCACTGTACTCTGCTTCCCTCGTCTGAACCTGGAACTGGATGCAGAAGAGTCAAAGACCAAGAGATGAGTAGAAGAGAGACAGTGTAATGACAGAATGTTTCACATGCCTTTGAATTTCTAAGGGGATTAGGCACTCCCCTGGTGCTTTGACATGGAGCCTATGGCAGCTGCTTTGGCAAAGCCTGCCAGCAGTTACACAAATACGCTATTTTCCCCTCGTTTTCCCAAGGTGCAGAGGACACAACAACCTCTGTTATGGAGCAGCAACAAAGAGCATTTAGAGCTGTTAGAGTCTGTGCTCCACAGTCCTTGTCCTCCAGCTCATATGCAGGGGTGCCTCTGAGAACTTGTGCACCCATTTATGTTGCAGTCACATAGCTACCACTTCTCTTGTTGAAGCGTATTTCTGCAATACTTACTAAATGCCAGAGTCATGTAAGCCAGTCTTCACGCCCAGCCTCTACACCTCCTGAAAGATCTTCTCTGGGTCAACCTTTTTCCCAAGCATCAGCTGAAACAAAATCCTCTAAGTTGCTGTAACTTTATCTGCCCCACATACTCCAGAGAGTTCTTTGCACAGCAGAAGTCCTTTTCCTGAAAGCAGGACAGGGACAGCAGGTGTTGTGCTGGTGTCCCTTCAGTGGAATCTGATTACCAGTTTGGTTGCTTTTCTCTGTCTATTCGATATGGTTGTTTAGGAAGCCGTGGCTGATGGTGCATTTTTAAGCCACGGACTGACAGAAATCAGGTGTCTTCACTTTGTAAAAGAAATATTAACCCACTGGTTGAGATCTGCCCACAGCATCATTGACAAACATGAAACTTAAGCTTTCTGCAAAATTATTTAACTTCTTTTCTCATTTTAAAGCATTTTATGATGTTTCATACACATTTACCAAAAATGCTTGTGGAGGTGCAGCAAAGAAAGGATTCCCTGAACAAGAAAGAACAAGAGATGGAAGAAAAGGAGGTGATCCGTCATGGCTGCAGAAATGGGCAAGGAAAACTACCACGAGGGAGAAGCATCAGTATTCATAGCTGCAGTGAGAGTTGAAATGATGGTCAGGGCCTGTCAGTCCCAATACCGCATCCTTGAGTCACATGCACTGATTCAGACATTAATTTGGACCTCAGATGTGCACATCTGACTCCCAGTGAGCCCTCCTGGAGGGCAGAGTGTGGTCTCCTGAATGCAGTGGGTGAGGGTATAAAGCCCCAGAAAAAGCCTCCCCGCGACGGCTGTGAATGCAAAACCTGCCTCATCGGCATCTGCAGGAGACAACAGCATTTGTATCTTTGGGCAGCACTTGGTTTACTGGTCTCAGTGCCAGCCCCACACACGCTCACTTGCACAGAGGGTTCACTCTAGCACCAGGATGC
>NW_009734676.1:0-415 GCF_000703405.1 Apaloderma vittatum | reverse complement strand
TCATTTTTCACTGGTTGTTGTGTAATGTGCCCAGTTGCTGAACCTTGAACTACACATTTGACGCTGAAGAGAGTCTGGAAATGTTCAGACCGTGGATTCAGGATGGAGGCTTTATCTGTGAGAAGCCTTTGGCTGTCTGCGCTTAGCAGCTGGCTTTGAACATAGTCTGTGGGGCTGTACACCGCTTTCAGAGCCTCATTGAATCCTCTGTGGTCACCTGAATCAGCACATAGTTGAGTCTTTTCTGCTAGGTTGATCCACCGCTTGCTCTGGGTGTCTCGAAATTTCTCTTGGAGCTTACTGTATGCAAGACAAAAGGCTGCTTTTCTTATGTGGCAAGGTGGCTGAGCGAGGTGTTCTTGTTGAGCGTAGGAGAAAGGGACGTAGGGGTTCTAGTGGACAGCAGGATGGCCAT
>NW_009734675.1:0-13646 GCF_000703405.1 Apaloderma vittatum | reverse complement strand
AAGCTGGAACACAGGAGGTTCCATAAAAACACAAGACAAAAACTTTTTCCCTGTGCAGGTACTGGAGCCCTGGCACAGGCTGTCCAGGGGGGGGGTGGAGTCTCCTGCTCTTGGGACCCTGCCCGGGGAGGTTGTGGAGTCTCCTTCTTTGGAGACATCCAAAACCCTCCTGGATGCGTTCCTGTGTGACCTGCTGTAGGTGATCCTGCTCTGGCAGGGAGTCTGGACTAGATGATCTTTTGAGGTCCCTTCCAACCCTGAACGTTCTGTGATTCTGTGTTTCTGTGAACCAGAGCTACGGTTCACATTTACAATTTGATGAGGTGTTAATGTGTAGGGTGAGAGTTTAGGTTAGTATTTGCTTTGTCCCTGTTCACACCCCAGACAGAAAAATACTGCAGAAATAGTAAAGACAATGTAGCTCCCAGATGAAGAGGTTTAGTTTCTTCCCATGGGGGAAGTTTAGACTAAAACTTGACTTTTAGAAACTGTCTCAAAGTCTTACAAAAATGCAGACCCCAGTTCTTTCACTGAGATAAACGCTTTTCGTCTGTTCCATTGTTGTCAGCACCTTGGAGAAATAGCCACTCTTCTTTATTAGTATTATCTCAGAAGAATCCTATTGCACAATGCCTACTGACTCATCCTCTGGCCCTTCTCCTGAACTGCAGTTCCTCTACCCCAGCTCTGCCCCGGCTTTGAGACACCTGATGAGACCTTCCCTTTCCCAGCAACGCAGAATATGGTCTAATGTATGTTATGACTCCCTTCAGCACATCTCCCACCTCCCATACTCCCAGTTATTTTGGAAATAGATTTAAGTGATTGTTTGTTAGGGAGGGGAAGGCAGGAGCAGATGAAAAGCTTGACACTAGATCTCTGTATAAAATACAGATGAACCAGGGTACTTCATTGTCATGGAGTACACGGATATGAAAGAGGAGAATTTGATGGAGCTGTTCTGCTTCTCTCCCATAATGAGTATTGTGCCTTCTGAAGAGCTACACATCCACCTCTCGCCAAGTTAGGGTGGTTTTCCCCCTTTCAATCTGTGCAATGCTTTTATCTTGCGCAGATAGAAAAATAATGTCTGATCTTTGCAGGCAGCTTCAGCAGCACTTGTTTTGCAAAGCAGTCATTTCTCGCTCTCACTCAGAGCAGCTGCTGGTTTGTTCTGGTACTAGAGTCTTTTTCCAATAAGTTCCTCTGCATATTCACACCCTGTTATGAAAGTTTGCAGATAGTTTTGGTAAATACCAGCTATCATAACCACAGCGCTGTGACTGATCTTTCCTGTTATTCAGTCTTAATGAGTTGGCGGATGTGCTGGAGATGCCGCACTGATATTTATGACCTGTGTTAGCAGAAAAGATTGAGAAGTGAATTATGGTACTCTGAGCTGTCCACTGATTTCATCTTTAACAAAGGGTATCTTCTGGGTGGAAGAACAGGAGCTGTTGGAATGCTGTTCCTGTCTACAGAAACAGCCAACTCCAGAGGCTGATTTCAAGGAGAAAGCAGCAGAAGCCGTTCTGACATCAAACTGACACCTACGCCTTTTTGGTCAAGCAAGCTGCAGTAGAAATCCTGAACTGGTTTAACACACAGCTTGTATCATGCAGAGCTTTGTCTCATTCTGCATTCCCACCACAGCAAACTCTCTGAATCTCTGGTCAGACTGGAAGTGGTGTGAGAGAGGTCTTTGATCCTCATACCATTCCTCAGCCTGAGACATGATATTCCACAGCTAGAGTCAACCAGGAGATCTCACCCAACTCAGAGGAAACACATAACCCCCACACACTCATACAGGCTAATCTTGACCCCAGAAGAGCAACTCCAGTGACTTAACAAGCACTTTAAGGGTGTTTGCTGGCCATCCTCCCATGGAGGTTCCAAAATGTCTACCAGAGGTCCTCTGTAAAGTCTGCCAGCCCTGCACTGATGCTAGGATGTCTGCAGAGGAACCAGATGCCTTTATCCAATACCTGAACCCTTCTCCATGCTTCCAGAGCTTGTGCCTGGAAGCACTCAGATAAAAGAAACCAGGACCTGGTCCAACATGAGCCAAGCCATCCCTGTGCAGATTCAGTATTTGTGAATGTGAATACGCTGCTTCTCTGACAGGGTTTCAGGCATCGCCCAAATGCATTTGTCATTGCCTCTGTAGTTACACTTGGGCAAGTCAAACCATCAAAACTATCCAAGATCTTTCGCAGAAAACTTTAAAGGGGACAATTCCTAGCAGAACCAAAACTAAAGCTGAGCGAATAGAGGGAGATACCCAGTATGTGAGGAAAAACCAAGTTTTCAATGGACTGAATAGTTCTCTAGTACCAAACCGGGATAAAGCCTGGGCTTATACAATGTGTTCATGTTAAGGAAAAATTGAGATGAAGTTTTCTTAAATTTTGTATTGGGAAGAAATACTCTGTGTTCATTCATCGCCTAAACTGTGGGCAAGAATTACTATGATCTCCTCTGCCTCTCCTTTCAGCAATGTTAAGGAACGATTCTTAGGGGTCAAAAGGAGAAATTCAGTTTATCTAATCAACTCTTTAAAGCTCACAGGTGAATGAGATGGCTTAACACATCTCTGTAACAATTGTCTGTAAGCTGAAAGATTTGAAGTAGCTGCTCACGAACCTCCTGAGAACTTCTGTCATTTTCACAAAATATTTTTGCATGCTTTTTCTTCCGAAATCCAAGTGGGTGTTAACTGCCAGAACAAATTTTCAATTTGATATGCCAGAGATTTAGCTTAAAAAAAAAAAAGAATTATAGAATGGTTTGAGTTGGAAAGGACCTTTAATGGTCATCGAGTCTAACCCTCAGTTCAGATAAGTTCAACTCAAAAACCCATCACTTTTGAATTAGAGATTAACTATTCATGTAACTTCAAGCCAAAGATATCACATTCATTTAATGAGTAAGAAAAAAAATCAAAATAATCAACCTAAAATCTCTTTCTAAAAACAGGTGGAAGATAACTTTTATATTGATATGAGAAAGTTAGAAAAACTTTTGATCTTATACTTGTGGAGCCACCTCAGATGTAGATGCCTATTTCACATCAAAATCATATCCTTTCTTTATCAGTCTATTTAATAGGTACATTTAATTAGATAAATTATTTAGGAACATAGTCTTGTGCCATTTCCAAAAATTACTCTCCCAGCTCCATATCCAATGATATTTATGTATCATTGTAAATGCCATATTCTAAGTCACCTGGGAAATTTCTTCACAATGAAGTGTAAAACTAAGACTTAAACATGAACCCAGGGGATTTTTCCCCACCTCAGTCTAAAGTAAAACACTATTGCAGCCTGACAGGACTCAGAAGTCAATGTTCATGATATGCCAACATTCCTCAACTAAGACACAGTTGATGCCATCTCATTGCTCACTATTCCCAGTCTCCGTTCTCCATCATCACGAGCACCCTGTTGAGAAATAACCCTGGGTTCATTTTCTTTCATCCTTCACTCCTCCCTCCACTCTTCATCTAGAATTTATGTTTACTATCAACAAAGGTAGACCTATCCAGAAAGATCCACCAATGGACATCACTCCCGGCTTCGTAACCTGTCCTTCTCCATATCGTACTCACCTGGGTTGACTTTTAATCTATTTCCTCCTCCAAAAACAAATTTACTGTATCTTTCAGTTTTCCACTCAACAAGAAGGTTTTGCAATAAATTCCTGCCTACTGGCTGCCTGTTCCAAATTATTTGGGAAAGTTGTCTACCAGAGGATGACACACAAAGATATTTGAAACTCCATTCCCTCTTTTCAGGTTTGTAAAGTATTTAAAACCATAGCTGAGGAAAGAAAATAATGTTATCATGCATCACAAGGTTGATTCCCCCTCCAAATATGTTTTTTCTGGTTCCTGACTGCTCACACTGCAACATCGGTTTTTACAAATATGGAAGTGGACTTTATTTTTGGATTTAAAAATAAAAAAAATCACAATGTATTCTCCTAGACTAAGAGGAAAATCTGATCTCTAAGCCTTGAGTCAGAATAACCTCCAGATATTATCTTAAAAATGCAGAAGTCAAGTTGTGAAAACTTAAATAGTCAGAAACTCCATAAAACTGCTAAACTTTTTCTCTGGCATTCAGCCATGTATGAGACTGCACCATGCTGTGGCTATTAAACCTCTGTGAACGTTACAACCTTCTCCAGCTGTTCTTTCCTGCAGTGGGTCACTGCCATACCATAGCCAAGCACCCCTTGGATTCCAAGACATCTCTACTCCAACTGCTTTTCATGAAGGAAAGCCAAAAGTAAGTTAGAACGTGCCACCATGAAAGTCTCTAGTCCCTCTACCCAATGAGCAAATGATTTACTGGTCCTTGTGTAAGCACAGAACAGAAATCTCAGGCTTACTTGGGGTAACAAGAAGTTGGGTCCCGGTTCCAAACGTGAGTTTCCCGTATCCCTGATTGGCACACTGGTGTCAACCTCTACAAAAATGTAGATGAGTTCTCCCAACTCATGGTGACAACTAGATCAGCAGACACATTCCAGGGCAAGGGATAACTTAAGGGAGCAATAATGATACATACTGATCAAAGTCACTGTCAAAGTACCATAGAAATCTACTAGAAAATATCAGGATCAGAAACAGGGAGATCAAATTAAAAAAAAAAAGTTAATTCATTCACTGTTTACAATTATGTATTACACCTTTCAGGGCAATGCAGAGACAGTCTGGTTTTCCATCTGTAACATCAACTGCAATTCCTGTTCACTGTGCCATGTAGTTAGGCCCTTTCATTCCAAGTTTTCTCCCGAATGTTTCACCATTTACTACCCACCTGGCTTGATCACCAGCAAGGTTCCTCTTCCTAACGTCAGCTTGTATCCTCCACCCTCATAATTCACATGACCCAAGAAACCTTTGCAAGAACCTCTTTGACCTTGGTTACAGTTATCTCCTTGCAGAACCATGTCTAAACCTTAACGCTTCCCAGGCAAAGGCAATATGAGCCTTCTAACTCTGTTACTTCAGGATTTGTGTACTTTCACTTAGACGTGCAGGGCTAAGCATTAAGCAGGACCTCAGAGCTGCCACAGCTCAGCAAATCTGGCTTCAAGTCCCAGGAGGGAAGAGAATTCACTTGCAGTATTTGTGAATAATGCAATATCTGTATATCAGACAAACCAGTTAAAGGGCAGTCCAGTCCCCATTCCAACATTAATATTAAAAATTTTTTAAGTGTACTGTTCCTTGGTGGGATTCTGCTCCAAAGACCAGCTAAAATAGTAGTAAACACTGTAGGTAGATATTTTCTAAATCATAGAATGATTTGGGTTGGAAAGAACCTTTAAAGACGTATCTTCAACTATGTCAGGTTATTCAGAGCTCCATCCAACCCATCCTTGAATGTTTCCAGGAATGGAGCTTCCACCACTTCTCTGGGCAAACTGCTCCAGTGTTTCACCACTCTCATTGTAAAAAATTTCTTCCTTAAACCTAGTCTGAATCTACCCTCTTTCAGTTTAAAATGATTACTTCTTGTCCTATCACCAAAAGCTCTGCTTAAAAGTCTCCCCATCTTTCCTGTAAGCTCCCTTTAAGTACTAAAAGGCAGCACCAAGGTGTCCCCAGAGCCTTCTCCAGGCTGAGCAATACCAACTCCCTCAGCCCTTCCTCACAGCAGAGGTATTCCATCCTTCAGATCCTGATCATCTTTGCAGCCTCCTCTGGACCTGCTCTAAGATGTCTGTGTCTTTCTCGCACTGGGGGCCCCAGAGCTGGACGCAGCGCTGCACATGGGGTCTCACAAGAGCAGAGTAGGGGAGGAGAATCACCTCCCTTGACCTGCTGGCCATGCTTTTCTGATGCAGCCCAGGATACTGTTGGCTTTCAGGGCTGCGAGGGCGTATTGCTGGCTCGTGTCCAGCGATATAAATGTTAGAGCCATTCTTGTAAATCGCAGCGCATTTTCATCTGACTTCTATTACTCATGACTTTGCTTGAGTTGAAGGCATGGGAGAGAACAGATCTACAGGACCTACTTGACAGAAACCAAAGCCAGGCTTTATTTTTGCTTATCATGGAAATGTAATTAATGGAATCAGAATGATTTGGGTTGGAAGGGACATCAGAGTTCCAACCCCCCTGCTATGGCTGGAAAATCTCCCAGAGCACTGAAAGCACGTGCCTGCCTGCAGCTGCCTCAAGGACGACTGCTTGGGCAGCTGCCATGGAAAAAAATTCCACTGTTAAGGTGAGACCTCAGGCTACCACAGCTTTGACAGCCGCTGTTTCCCACATCTTGGTGTGTATCCACAACTCTCTGGCAAAGTAGGTAAAAAATCAGTATAAGTGTACCTGGTAAAACCAGAAGTGTCATCCCAGATCCAAATGTGACTCTGAAGCTACTGCCATAGTCACACAACAGCACAGGCCTCTACAATATCCAGAGTGGTACTGGGTGGAACCTTCAACAAGGAAATACTCCACCAAAAGAAATCCTACTTCTCTCTATGATTAGACAGAATCATCCATCTCTGACTTTTCTTCCAACTGATTTTCTTTCCATGTGGTGCTTTGCACCTTTCAAACTCTCAAACACGTATTCCTCAACATTCCCCTCCATCATATTTATCCTATTGCTTCCAGAAGGCCACCTGCATCACAAGTTCTATCCTTCATCTCATTCCTCGATTAGTCTGCCAGTCAGATTAGTCTCTCAAAAACCAGTTTATTTACTGTTACTTCACAGCTCACCTAGTGGTCGATGGCATAGTGCAAACTTCATCATCCCATTCCCTTGGATTTGCCCTCTAGAATTAGTGAAGAGTGATTCCAGAGCAAATTTGCCATGTAGCTTTTCAGCCAAAACCACCCTTTTTGGCATGCAATTTCTTTGTGGCATTGCTTATTTTACCATTAAACACTGGGATTTCAGTACTCATTCAGGAAAATTGTAGGTTCTACAGTGTGACCAAAGTGAGATCTGGGGCAGTTGTGTATAGATATGATCATAACGGTAAATCTGGGGACATGTAAATGAACCCAGGCAGAGTCTTGATTTATAGCTCCTTCAACTTGCCAGCAGCTCCGTATAAACTCGAGATTCTTATTTTTCTCAGATTTCTTGAATAAGGTCAGAAGGGTCATTTGAAGTATGAGGGATTTCCTCAGAAGTTTTCAGAATTAATAGTTTCTTTATATCGCTGTGTTCTTTAACTTTCAGAACAACATTATTATGAAATGGTCTTAATAGTCACTACCATTTTAAGAAATGGAAACATAGCTTTTCAAGAGTAAACCCAAAGCATTTAGATATTAAACTCTTCTACAAGTGTTCTTCAGAAACTTGGAAAAATTGACATATTTACAAAAAAATACTGCTGTCTCAGGATCTCCTTTACTTTCTTTCCCTTTCCAAAGAGTTTCAGACAAGAGAAGAGGCGTGGGGGTTTTTAGGGGGATTTTTTTTGACGTTTGTAGCAACAACTGTCAACGTACAAATTTTTTCACGCTATTTTGTCCAGAGAAAAATATTTTGTGGTCAGGGTCACCTCTCCACCTTGCCCCAAAAATCACTCGGTAATGAACTTTGCTTCTTGATCTCTTTCAGCTCTGTTCAAGTATCTCCTCCACCCTTAGCCTCCCTTACACTTGTCACACTGTTCTCCAACACTTTCAGAGCTTCACTTCTAATGTACTCAGAGCTTCACATGGCTGTTGAAGGCCATGGTAACTAGCTGACTGTAATACAGGTTCAGTATTCTCAAGGACAAGCTTGCTTCCTGAGATTCCTGTGTTTATATAATGCTTCACAATATGATAGAAACCCACCCTCTATCATTGCAGCTTAACTGAGGATATCCAGAGCAAAGGCGCAATATGTGCTTATATTTTCATCCACATACAATTAATTAGGAGTCGTGTTATCTTGAAACACTAACATCCACATACTACAAATGTCCTTTTTACCTGCTACAGCTTTGTGAGACTAGTCTTACCACTCTGTGTTTTACTGGCCCATGCTGGCTGTCACTATTTTCCTTTGTTTTTTCTCTACGTGAGGATTTTTGATTTAGGATCCCAGTTCCTCTTGACTTTCCAGGAAAAATCCTCTTGCATCTGTAAATCTTCTGCTATGGCTAGTTCATCAGTAGCAATAGCAAGAGGAATAAACATATATGCTCTTATACCAGCTGAAAATTTATAGTCCTACTCTTAACGTATTGTGGAGTGATGAAATAGGCAAAACAACTTGCAAAGCAAAAGAAATACTTCCAAGAGGAATCACACCTGAGAATTCAGAGATACCTGGAGAAACCTTGAGTTTTGTTCCAGCTCCAAATGTAAGTTGGCTGTAAGTCGCAGCGTTACACCATGACACTATCCTTTGCAAAATGGTGCACTGGTACACACATCTGCTGGATTAAGACTTGACAAAACCAACTGGAGCCAAATACATCCTCCCAGTTTGCACAGCTAGCTAGTTTTGCACGAAAAAGTCTGGCCTGGCATGCTGGAAGCTTTGGAAACCAAGTCCTACATAACTGGGAAGCGCACACACGCAAAACCAGTGCATCGAAACCTCGCTCTCTATTTATTGTTAAGTCCAGCGTCCTTCCTTCAAGTTAACCCATAAAAGACCCCTGTCACTGGGGAGCTTATAAACTAAACGAAGAATGACAATCTGAGTGTACTCAACTGAGAGTTCGGCATCTACCTAAGTGGAGAAAGAAGGTTAGTTCCTACTCTAAACATACTCTAAACATAGATTTATTAAACCTTCTGGAAGGAAAACCATGGCACAGATTTCACTTAGACAATTTTACAAGTGTTCAATGACTCACAATGGGAAAAGAAGTTGCATGCACCCACAGCAGTTGCCAGTGATGAAGTGTTCTCTCACAGGAGAGCTCCAGGGCTTCTGTGATTTACATCATTGCTCTCTGAACCGTCTCCTGCTCTACAACTCCCAGATGATCCTATAGTAACCAAGAGATCACCGCTACTACTTATGGGCAACAGCCTACATCTGAATTGCATTTCACAAACCTCTTAGAAAACTTTAACCTTAGTTTTGAGGGGTTTGAGTTTTTTCACTGAACAATTCAATATCCCAAATCTCAGAAATCTTACTTTGAGTTTACCATGAGCCTGGTTCCATGCCCAAAGGTAAGTAGGTAGGCATTCATAGAAAATTTTTTTTTTTGATAAAGCAAAAACATTTGCACACTCCTATTCACCTGGATAACACTCCTCAGGGAAACCCCGCAATTTCCCATGAGCACGCCTACGATCTGTTACGCCTTACCCCCATGTCCACTGCTTATTCATCTCCTTCCTCACACTACAGGCTCCTTAATACCACAGAGAAGAGTCATAAGGCAAGTCCCTTTCCACCTCCATGCTTGACAAGACCAAACCTGCACTGCTCACTAAAGACCATTCCATTTTTTCACATCTGTGTTCTTGTTTCTCACTTACTTGTTTACATTTTTTCACTTGCTTCCTTTCCCCAGGACAGAGGCATATCTAGTGCACACTGGTTATATAGAAAGTCCAACACCTCTTTTCAGAGCTTACTGAAATCATCCCAAATTGCTCCATCAAGCCCCTACACTGTTATTTCTGAAGCCAGAGTATGGTATGTTCTATATTGCATCCACCTTAACTCCAGGAAGAGACAGCTCACCTGGGGCAATGAGAAGTTTGGTTCCACTTCCCCATGAGATGCTTTCCCATGCTCCAGTATTAGCACCGTGAGAGAGGTCATTACAAAATGAGCCTCTTTACTCAGCCACCTCGGTGGGTATTGGAGGCCCCGAATCCATTCAGCCATGGATCTGCCTCTGAGAGAAACTACACATTTCCACAGACCTCCTCCAGATTCTCTTTACTAAATACCTATTTCCATTTTGAATTACAAGGGAATCACAAAATTTCACTACAATCCCCTCAAGTATGAGATATGGGAAGAATTCACTCCTTAGTACCTAATGCATGGTTTATGGTCCCTGTCCCCATGTTGACTTGTACTGGAATGGCAAGAAGGGATGGGAGTAACAACGTGGACACAGTCTAGGGTTCAAGTACTTGATGATATCCACCTTCCTCTCAGTCCGGATTTACGTGCTCATGTAATTGTTGTTACAATACAAGAAGTACTGCAGTATTTATACCCTTTATACTATATGCCTTTCAACTACACAATTCCTTTTCTTGTCAACGTCACTGCATGGCTCTGGGACATAATTATCAGGTAAGATTGTAGCAGGCCAGAACTAACCAACTAATTAGCCAGGCAGTGGCTTTAACCCCTGAGCCAAATTTGAACTTGAGGCTGCTGTCACAAGAGCAGAGCATTTCACAGATGCCCAGAGGGTCAATTCCAGCTGGTGACACCTCCACCAGTGGGGCAGCCTCATCACCTCCACCTGGGCAAGTGGAGTGCTCAAAAGAAAGTGAAAACCTGCTGCAGTTCTGCAGGGTGGGTCAGTGGGAGGAATTTCAATTGTTTTGCTTTTCTGAGGCTCCTTCCACTTCTGGCTACCTGCTCAATCACATTAGTTTCTTATTTTCTCTGCCCATATCTCATCCAATATTAAAACAGTGTGGAGCACTATGCCCAATACACCTTCCCCTAAATAGAAGAAATTTTCCTCCCAGAAACACTTTAAAGCACAAGAGCACCTTGAAATTACACATATTTTCTCCTTCCCATATGAAAGGTGACACATATATACCAACTACATCTACAGGGGGCTCTATCACTTTGGACAAAGGACACAGAGGAAAGCTGCACACTCACGTGGTTGGACAGAGAGTCTGGTCCCTGAGCCAAAGGTCAACTTGTCATAGCCATAATCTCACACTGTTTCCTTCCTTAACAAAAAGCCCAGTCAGACACTTCACAAGCAGCACCTCTCTGCAGGCCTTTACCAAGCCCTGCTGAAGCTTAGATGGGACACTAGTAGCGTGACGGAAGCACAAGCCCTGATGGGATGCAGTGGTATAGAACACTCTCCACATGGGGCAGCTGGGACATTTGGGAGCAGGTGTGTGGCCACTTTGTCCATTTCAGCAAAACTGAGAGCAAGAAGGTTAGTTTGGACCAAGTTTGCACATTCCCTTAAACACAAGTCCATCACAAGACACAGTCACACATAAATGACCAAACACCCAGACACGCTGCTGCTCCCAAACACCCCAAAAAGGTCTCAAAGAAAAGAGAAATCAGAGTAGAGATGTCAGACTTACATGGCCTGACAGTGAGTCTCGTTCCAGAGCCAAAGATGGGTTTATACAAAGCACCAACTCCTGAGGTCCCACAGAGATTCCTCTCTCAACAAAAACCCTCCCCATCTCTTGGCAGAGCTGCACATCTTCAGCTCAACTTGACGTTCCATAATTTCACTGAGAGTCAGCTACGTCCAGAAGACCTTCCTGATTTCTCTGGGGTTTAAACCACAGTCGGACCCCTGAGTGCAAACCCCATTTTCAGAGTCTACTGCTTCTGACCTGAGCTACATGAGTGGGTATTTCATGCAAGTTCACCATCTCAGAGACTCCTCTTCATCATCTGCCTATAATGAAACAGCTCCTGTGTCCTCCGCCCCCTATGAGGGCTGACCCAGACACAGCAAGTACATCTAGAAGGCACAACAGTGGACACTCAAGAACTTCGGACAAAGGACACCCAGGAAAGATTCACAGTCACTGGGCTGGTCATTCAGTCTGGTCCCCAAGCCAAATGTCAGGTTGTGATTATCATAATCTCACAGCATTTCTTTCCTTGACAAGAAGCCCAGCAGCCCGCTTCAGAAAGAGTATCTCTCCGCAAGATTTTGAGAAGATATGACAAGGTCTGGAGTGGCGTCGGAAGAATGACATGAGGCAGGAGGGTCCCAGGGCAGGAGCAGCAGGTGACACTGTGTTATCCTGTGTGGGATAAGGTCAGGGCTGGGGCCAGAAGTAAGGGGCACCCCCAAACTTCCTCCTCCTCTACTCCCCACCAGTGCCTTCCAGCTGTCCCCTGAATTGCTGTTAGAGTGGGAAAAGTCTGCCAGAGGGAGAGAAAACCAGTTTGGTGGTGCATGTTCCCTGGAGAGCTTTAAAAGAAATGGACATACACACCTTGGTCAGCAAGTACTTCCTGGGTTGCACAAGAGCCTTGGCCCCCCTCCCAAAGGGGCCTTGAGTGCAAGCACTGTTGCTCACCCACCACTTCCCTCTGCAACACAAAACCCACTGGGACACAGTGACGTTGGAGAGCCAAAGGACCATAGGAACAACTTCAGTAGGGATCTGACCAGGGCTCCAGAGTTCTCCGGAAATTCAGTGCTCTGTCACACACTCATCTCTCTGTGCTAGGAGGAAAGGGAACAGAGATGTAAATATTTGACACTCCCACAGACCACACAGGGCACAAGACAATGAGATATGTGGGCCAACAATGTCCAAGGGACACCTGGAGGACTGCACTGTTCAGTTCCCAAAACTGTTCCCCTGAAAACAGCTCAGAGCAAGACAAAAGTGAAGAAATTTCAGCTTCCAGAGCAAGCTGCTGCTTACCTGGCAGGACTGAAAGCACCGTTCCCTTTCCAAAAGTGGGTATGTATGCAGCATTCACACTCTGACATGTTTCACTACAAAAAGTCTCCATCAGCCCTGGATGTCGTCTCCAAGAGGAAATGCCTTCATTCAGGACACAGCAAAGGTCCCTGACACAACAGACTCCAGTCCAGTGTCATTACTGGGAACAAGGGAAATGCTGTTGCCCAACTCACACTTTTCACAGAAGCACCTTTCTTTGCCTTTTCACCATTAAAACCTCACTTACTCCTTATTGTCAATCCAGACCCTATTCTTTTGTTCAACCTGTAAAAGATCCCTGTCATTGAAAAGTTTGCAAATTAAATGGAGATTGAGATCATAGTCAATTCATTAGCTAATGAGCAAACAAAATCCAAGCATCTGCTGCCCAGTCACAACATGACCTTCGACCATAATTATCGGGTGAGATTGTACAACACAGACATTAACGCACATGTGTGGCCAGACAGTGGCTTTAACCCCTGAGCAAAAGGTGAACCTGAGGCTGTTGTCACAAGAGCAGAACACTCCAAAGAAGTACTGACGGTCACTCCCAGCTGGTGACACCTTCACCAGTGGGGTTTTGCTGGCAGCCTCATCACCTCCACCTGGGCAAGTGGAGTGCTCAAAAGAAAGTGAAAACCTGCTGCAATTCTGCAGGGTGGGTCAGTGGGAGGAATTTCTTTCTTCGCATTTTCTGAAGGTCCGTCCACTTCTGGCTATCTGCTCAATCATATTACCGTCTTATTTTCTCTTGACATACCTCATACAATATTAAAACAGTGTGGAGCACTATGCCCAATACACCTTCCCCTAAATAGAAGAAATTTTCCTCCCAGAAACACTTTAAAGCACAAGAGCACCTTGAAATTACACATATTTTCTCCTTCCCATATGAAAGGTGACACATATATACCAACTACATCTACAGGGGGCTCTATCACTTTGGACAAAGGACACAGAGGAAAGCTGCACACTCACGTGGTTGGACAGAGAGTCTGGTCCCTGAGCCAAAGGTCAACTTGCCGTAGTCATAATCTCACACTGTTTCCTTCCTTAGCAA
>NW_009734674.1:0-24346 GCF_000703405.1 Apaloderma vittatum | reverse complement strand
CCCCGCGTGAGGAGCTCGCTGCAGCGAGAACCAAGTGTTGAGCTTAAGGGGTTGAGTCTGGTCGCGTTTCCAGGCCTTGGGATCAGTACGGATGTGGAAACTGCTTCCTTGGGCTTCTCTGGGCTTATGTCTCGCTAACTGAAACAGAAGCAGTTGCTGAGAATGCTGTATAGATATGTCGTTTTAAACAACTAATTTGAGTGTGACTTATTGGGTAAATGCGTTAAGCGGAAGAGTGGAGGTGATGTGGTGCACCTTTGCTATAACTTCTAAAAACTTGATGGTGTTCCACTTAACAAGTAGTTTTTAAGTGATATTTGGGAATATTGCCAGTAAAGGTGGTCCTCTGCGCTTTAAATCGTTTCTTCCTAGTTGCGTTTTTATCTGTAAAGCACAGTTAAAATCCACATGTGATTCACCTGTGTCTTCAAACGTTGTCGTGGTTTCTATTCAAGGTGTTCATTGATTTCTGTTACTTAAGGGTAATGAATTAAGGTGTGTGTGTATCTCACTGAGCAGAGTTAGCTGGTTTATCTTTCTTCTTTCATTGATCATGTTTGTCTTGTTTATGGATAAACCCCCAGAAATTTGCACAGTTTTTGAGATGTGGTGCTCTTGTTCAGAAAAATGTGCAAGTAAGACCTCCAGTAACACTTGCAGCTGATACCTTGGAACATACACAAAAGGCATTTGTATTCTATGAGAGTTGGAACAAATTGAACCAAATGATGTAATTATTCTGTAAAAATCTTTCTCAGTGGGTACAAGTATGTATTTGGCTGCTTTAAATTCTTTTGAATTCTAAGTTTGAATTTTCTTGTGCTTTTTCATGTAGAGATTTAATTCTGTGGGTTGGTGGGGTTTTTTTTTTTTGAAAAAAAAAAAGTCAAGACTAGAGTGCATTGCGTACATACAGAAAGTGGAAGAAAAATGAGTGTGTGTGTTGTAAGAGAGAGAATAAAAAGGACAGGGTAATGCAGGTATGAGAAAAAAATAGCATGGGAGTACCAAGAGATGGATGTGTCAGCATTGCATGTATTTTCTAGTAAAGGTATTTCTAATCCTCCTGCTTTTTCAAGGAGACAGAGGCATCATACGTGCTCAGTTTGAAAGATTGCATCCTGCATATTATCCATATTATCCTGCATATATCCATACCCTGCCCATGACAGGGAGGTTGGACTAGATGATCTGTAAGGTCCCTTCCAGCCTAGGCCAGTCTATGATCCTATGATATTCTCTTAAATTTGTAGACCACTTATTATATGTTATTTTATACCTCTGTTTAGTTTGCTTGCTTTGCATATTAAGTTGTTGATGTTGCCCATCTGATAAAATGAGCTGTTCCTTGAAATTACTCAGTTTTTGTTTGTGTAAGGATAGGTAATTTTATATGTAGGGTGTCAGCCATGGATTGTATTCTAGACACTAATTATATACAGTAGCAGAAGGGCTGAGTGATGCTAATGCAGATGGTATTGATCACTCTTCCCCTTTCAAACTTATAAAGAGTCGTTTGATGGGTTGGGAGGCATTTGGTCCTTTCATCCCTAACTCCATCTAGTCCTGATGTGTGCCTTACAGTCAGAGGGTTTGCTGTAATTAAGTTAAACGTAGAAGATCGATGGGTGCCTGCTGCAGTGCTACAGGGCAGCCAGAGTGGTTTCATTAAGGTAACCCCTGTTTCAGGATTAATTTCTATAGTAGTTATAAAATTAATTTGAAAGTTTCTCATGTACTGTCAATTGACTTAAAAGCGCAACTGTGATTTTTAGAGGTACCTGGGGATGCAGGACAGGCTGCTTCTCTAAGCTGAAAAATTTTAGCTGTGAATTACTTCTTCACTAGATATTTACGTGGAGATGAAAAATCAATCTGAGAATGATTGTTGTTGAGACATGATGGAATTTGTCAGTTTCAGGCCTATAGTTTGGTTTGGGGTTTTTGTGGTTTTTTTTAGTGGTGGTGGTTGTGTGTCCCCTCGATTAATGGGCGGTTCTGATGGTAGAATTAAGATGCAGTTGTGTTCAGTTACACTTTGGGTATGCCGTTACCTAGTTTGCTTCGTTTTGCCCACCCACAATGATCTGTCCAGCTATGAGAGTTGTTAGCAGTATGACTAAGCTCCATCTCGGTGAACTGCAGTTTCTGAAAGTGTCAGGACAATTTAAACAGTGACGTGTAGCCGAGGGTTGACAGGACAAGATTATCTCCTTGAAACACAGATTCCCTTGTTGTGTATATTCTTGACAACAAGCTTGAAAAATGTGTCCTCCTCCTTTGTGAGTTCCAAGAATTTTGGACCTGAGATTCCACTTTTATTTCAAAATAAGCAAAGAACTGAATGGTTTTTATTTTTTTTTTAATCCATTCTGCATCAGCAAATACCCCCACAAAGCTCGAAAGGGGAACCAAGAGGCATACCTGGGTCTGATGGGACTTAAGAATGAGCTCTTTGGGAGCAGACTTGTGTCTGGTGACAGACCAGAGAAGGGACTTGTGGCTGGGATGTCCTTGAGGCCAGGAGCGGGAAGCTCATGCCTGCGAATTTTTAAGAGAGTATGATGTAATGGTCATCTAGCAAAGGTTTAGCTTGTATTTTAGTAATATCAATTGTGTATTACTTACACAAATAAGGAGGTGATAGATCTGGACTCCTGCTTAGAGCCTGGTTTTGGGTGATGGTTTCTCCTGCAGTGCTAGCGATTCAAACCACGGCACAGATACTGTTACAAACTGCATCTATGTGTTGTTTCATCTTTACATCAGATTTGAGTGTGATCTTGTGAAGCGTTACCCTTTGGTGATATTGCTTGATATGTAGGCGAGCTGGATAGATTAACCTTAAACTTGAAAGTATGTTTAGTGACTGTGATACGTTTAAAATATATGTAAAAGTTTGTTTTCTTGTTCGTGTTTTTAAGTAATTGATTGGGAATGACCTATCTTAAACCACAGAATTACTTACTTTCCTCCTTTTTGGTAAATGAGCTTTTGTCCATCTGTTGATCTTTATTGTCTCTGTGTATATTCTTTGGTGTATATTCATTTATTCTGAATAAAGCCTTTAAGCTTTAAACTTTTCATAGATAATGAAGACTCAGACTAGGCATGAGAGTCTTAATGTGTTTTGAGGTTGGTAAAGTTTGCTTGTTGGATGTTGTTTCTTTTTTTATTTTAATTTTTTTTTTTCCAATTTGGTCAACAGCATAGCCGAGGTAACTACAGAGCGCAGTATGGGAAAGCACAGCAGGCATAATCTTACAGAATTGTGTAATGTATAAATTTTATGTTTGTTGTGTTGTTTTCAGTTTGTAGCATGTTTGCTTCTGAAAATTGATTTTAAAATCTATGGGAGGAACTGAGGATGAATCTGTTGAGATTTGGTCTAAGTGATACAGGTGGTCTGTGGCTTTTAATTCCACTTGTGGTGTTGGGTTTCAGTTAAGTGGAAGCTTGTGCCCAGCAGGTTAGTTTGAAGTCAAACCCCTATGACTTCTGTTGTTTGAGAATTAATCTTTTAGGAATTGATGGCTGTTTTGATACGAGAAGTGTCCAACTTATGCTGTTGTTTGGATGTGTCAGTTTGAGGCTAATGAGAACAAGGAGAAAGTTGAGCATTTTAGAAATACCTTGACTGAGGGTGTAGTGTGATAAACTTTTCTTTTGGTCCGCTCTTGCTATTTGTTTCTTATGGACCTGTGTAAGAACTGGAGTTATGAATTTCTGGATTAAAAATAACTCCAGGAAGAGATGGCACGATTTCTGGTGTTGGTGCCCCTGCTGGTTGACTGCCCAGCCTTGAAACCATCACGCTACCTCAGCTGAGGAAGAAGGAGAAAGGAGGGTGCTGGAGACCTTGCACTGCTTCAGCAGGCACTGCTGCAAGATATGCTTATGAACCAACTACTTTGAAGTTTACTCTGCAGTTTAGATTTTTAGAACTGGAGTACATTGCTTGCTTACCAGACCGCTAGAAATCCAGTTCTGTATGTTGTCTTCACTTTTGCTAGAATGTCTTTATTTCTGTTGCAAAAAGTTACATTTGAGTTTTGTGCTTTAATGATCGATCAGATATGAGTATAATTCTCCAGTAGTTTGAGAGTCCCTGTGTTACCATTGTTTTAGAGACTCCTGGTATATACACGTGTTTGTGTTAGTACTGAGAAGCCATATTCGGAATGAGACACCCTGTTCTAGATTCTGAAGTAACATAGAACAAAAAGACAAATTATTCTCAAAATAAAATAAGATGAAGATGAATTAAAGATTTGGGTGGGCAAGGGAACAGTGAGTTAGTGCTGCTTAACATTAAGAGCCTGTTATCCTAGGTCTTCATATACTTTTTACAGTGGACATCATAGGAAAAAGAATTTTTGCAGGCAACAAGTGCATTTTGCAGGTGTTACAGGGAGCTCCTTAAGCCTAGGGATGGTCTCAAAGAAAGCACCAAGGTGCTTGTTTGAAAATCAAATACAGTAGCTTTTCCTTCTTTGTATAAGAACACCTAACTACTTGAAATAATCTTGTAATATCTTGATGAAAACAGACCTGGTTAATATGATGAGTCTTTTGTTCGAGCTTCTTGTTGCAGTGAGTGTAATTATTTCTGCTTCCTTCTGACAGACCAAAGAGAACACTGTACAGTAAGAAGTATGGAGTGGACCTCATCAGGTACACACATGCTGCCAACACCGTGGTGTACAGCTCCAACAAAATAGATGGTAAGTAATCCCTGGAGTTGAGCATATTTAATTTCCTTACACTTAAAACTACAGGCCTGGATAAGTAGCTGTAAAGAGCTGGGGAAAAAATTTAGCAACTTTTCAGTGATAAATGAGCTGTCAGAGGCAGGAATTAATGTTCAACTCAGTGATACTCCCTCGAGCACGTTGACATGAGTTTTGTTCATTGCTGCCATAACTGAGTGATTACACATGGTTAGTGCGATAGAAGTTGGGTTCTTAATTCTGCTGTTCACTTTGCTATTTGATACCAGTCAACCTCTGTGCCTTAATTCCTTAGGTGTGAAATGAAGTAGAAGGAGCACATGGCCAGGAGGTGAGCTAAAGACTGTAGCTCTGTCTGGTACCCAAAAAGGCAGCTGCAAAGGAAGGGAATGTTTTTCCGTTCTCCACGTGCAACAGGGAAGGGGAAAGTTCAAGTAACTCAGCCAGTCACTGGCCGAGCCTGGAGGAGATCACAAAGCTCTTCTGAGATTAGCTCTGCTTCTGTTAATCTGGTTTTTCCATTTAATAGACAGAACACCCATTTTCATGCTGTTCCTCTACAGTCAGTGTCTATAATAGCTGCACTATAAATTGGTGACATCAAAGGGCTTCTAGAACTTTGTGACAGGCTCTCTATTTTCTGGTTTTGAGTTTAATGTAAAATTCAAATTTGTGAACTGGCACAGGTAGGTACGTTATTTCTCACTAATGTTCAAAACAGCTCGTTTTCATTTCAGATGTCTCCATTTTGTTTGTTGTAATCAGTGACTGAGAGTTTTTCAGGGAACAAGTTTTAGCACAGCACTTATTAATGGATTTTAGCATAATTTCTGGAATAGTGGTTTTGTGGAGATAGAGATAGTGATGCCTTGTGGCTTGTGCTAGGTTACCTAAGGAATTTTTGAAAGAGTATGAGTTTAGAGCAGATGGAAGTTAAGGGTTAGGAGCTCGTGTTAAACTAGCTGGACCGTAAACTGGAGGAACAAGGAAATTTCCAACAAAATTGGATTTAATGGTGTAAAAGGATTAAAAGTGTAATGGGAAGCACTTGCCTTTTTAGTTTGCTTCACAACCTACTTTGTTTTTATTAAGTTATTACTTTGTTATGTCACATTTCTGACTTGGCTGTTATTTACAATAAAGTAACAATTTAATGAAGCATTTTCAGTGATATTTCAAGTTGTGAGTTTTTGTTTGTGGAACCAAAATTTAAGAGTCTTTATCCTGCATGGTAGCGTTATGGTAAATACTTGATTAGAAGAAAAGAGAAAGATAGAATGTGAAAGTATTTGTTGCTGTTACAAACCATGTTATAATAATAAAACCAGCAATGTGTTCTGTAGGGGTACAGATAACTCTGTAGTCCCTAACTGTATGTATTGGAGTTGCTGCCAGTCCACTTACTTCTGAAGATTTCCTCAGGATCTTTGAACCTAGTGTCTCTTGCCTGATTCCAGGCTGAGGTAGTAGTTTGTACAGTTTGAGGGTCTATGATACCACCCGGTACAGGAGATAACTGTACAGGCCACTGCCTTGCCTGGGACAGAGCGCTGCCGACAAAAAGGATCTCAAAGGATCACAGTTCCCTGGGGCTTCCTCTTTAGCAAAGGAAGATAACATTCTGCCTGGATGCTTCGGAAATCAGGTAATGACAGCTCTTGCAGGAAAAACTAGAGATGTGTCTTAACAGCGCGCTTGAAGTGTGCCAGTTCTAGCCATGATGGGATGTGACACTGGTGTTGGGGCATTTATGCTTTGGATAGTCACCCTGGGTCACTTTGTGCCTTTCAGAATGGTTTTTCGCCAGCATCATGTTTCCAGCTTGATCAGTCAGCTTTAGTTTTCTTGACAGATACTGGAGGGTGTGTTAGAGCTCTGATCTCAGCTTGATGTGAAGCCTCAGGCAAAAATGGTACCTTGACCATTTTTCACAGAAACTAGAACTTGCTGAATTAGGCTTGCGAAGAACTCTGAACATGGTAGCCCTTACGAGTGTTGCAGTGCTCTGTGCGTATTGTGATCTGTTGGGTCTTGTTTTTTTCTGTAGGAAGTTCTCAACAGCATCTTTTGATTTTCTGGGCTACTCTTGGTATGTCCATCTATACTCAGAATAAAATTGCCACTTGAGAAAAGTGGTGCTGCTCTGATTTATTCAATATATTTTAAAGATTGCTTTAAGTGCACTAACTCTCCTGTCCTCTTAAAGCTTAGGTGCTCTAAGTGCAGAGAATGTGTGAAGCTGTCGATTGTCAGATTAAAAAAGAGAGAGTTGCTACTTTTTAGTGGCCTTGTCCTGGCTTTTGAAGTTTGTGTTTTAGTCTTCTCTTTGGCTAAATGCTAGATTTCACACATTTCTGTGCTTACTGTGTAGGTGGAGAGTTATTTGCTGAATGTGTATGTAGGTAAGACAGCAAGATTCATGCTGTATAGCTAAAAAACAAAAGCGGCAGTATCAGCTTTGTAAATTTGATCATCTCAATTTTGTGAGAGTGACAGAATAAAACCTACTTAAATTTTAGCAATATTGAAACAGAATCAAGTTAGAAACAGACGTAAACCAACTTGGTTTCCAAGGCAGAACTGGAAATCAGACACCAGGAAGAGATACTTCCCATAGTCTGAAGTCCCCTTACATCTCAGAGGCAAGCTGTCATGTGATTTGTGCAAGTTAATTTCAAAGTCTGACTTCAACTCAGTGTCTCGAACTTGCTCTCTGTGGCAGGATTGCTGTTGCTATGGGGAGCAAGTTTACTGTGTGACCACTTTCAGAAAACATTTGGTTCGTGATATACTAAAGCCTGTGATTTGCTTATGTTTTCAGATACAATCCGATACCTCTCCCTACATGACAACAAATACATTCGCTACTTCCCAGGGCATACAAAAAGGTAGGATGTGGCTTGGAGATAGCACAGGCAGAATTGAAATGATGATTGTGATGAGCTTGAGTTAAATTACACTCGATTCGCTCTGATTTTCACTTTGTAGAACTATCCCTGGTAGTTACCCGCTTGTGTACGACTGTTGGGTTGGGTGTTGCTCCGTTTGCTTCTTTTGTGTGTCTCTGATGGATGCGGTCTTCCGTGTTGCAGAGTGGTTGCGCTTTCAATGTCTCCAGTGGACGATACTTTTATTTCTGGATCTCTTGATAAGACTATTCGACTATGGGATCTCCGCTCTCCAAATTGCCAGGTAGGGTGTCAAAATCACATGCACATTGTGTTGCATCTTCAGTCAGAAGGATGAAAAATTAATGCGTGCTTGTTACAAAACGAAAAATACTGCCACAAATATACGCTGCTGATTCTGTGTTGACACCTTCCTGGAACCCTGAAGGAGCCTCAATCACAAGTCTCTGTGAAATATGTGTGTTCGTTGTGTAACACCACTTACTTTCACCTCTGTCTCTGCTGGAGAGGTGCTGGAAAGAGCAAGAGACAACACCCACAGCTTGTGAAACGAGGTCTGGGTGTCATCAGCTTGTGCAGGCTGCTACCCCATGCAGAGAGCATTCTCTCTTAGCTGCATCTCTGCTGGGGGAATGCATCTTACTCGGGTGTTTATAGTGGATATTTAAAATCTATGCCTTGATGCAGTTAAATTTGATGAAGAAACTGATGATCTAGAGTAACACAGCAGCCATATGGTCTACCTCCTCCTTGCATCACCTTTGTTGTTCGTCAGACCTGTTTGTGAGTAGATTTAACTTTCTAACAAGGTGAAATCGTGTTTTGTTTTCACTTATTTATTTTGCTGGAATACTTTACTGGTTTTTTTTTTTAGTGGAAGTAGGCTTGTGTGGGCTGAGAAAAGTACCAGAGCTGTCAGCAGGGGCAGGAATGAAAGACTAGGAATAGAATCTCCACCTTTTATTGTGATGAGCTATTTTCGTACACTTGTACCTGGATACTTAGTGTTGTCCTTTCATATTTTCCCATCTCACTGGGACCATTTTGCTTATGAGAGAGGGTTATTTACTTATTCGAGGTGATGTAAGTGTAAATGCAAAAGGAAGAAAAGGTTACATTTCTTCCAAAACGGTTTTATCTGTGAGAATGGTAAAACTGGGGCTTGTAAGTGGAAGCCGCATCCAGCAAAGTTTGACAAACAGGCTGTGGAAGTGTTACTTGTGATTTTCAATGTGCCCATGAGATGGCAGCAGCCGTGCCTTGGGGTATCCTCGGGAAACCAGAGATATCCCACTTGCGAGGGCCCTGAGTATTGCCTAGCCTTCAGAGAGCGCCGGGAAAACTGACCTAGATTGGACAGAAGAAGGAAGCAGTAAAGTCTCTAGACTTCTCCGGAGAGGAATGATATTTCAAAAATGCAGAACCTTATGTATCGCCGATTTCGTCAAAGATGTGTTCTTATTTATGTGCATACAGTTACATGAAGACGTTTGGCTAATATGCATAGACCTGCCAGTCAGGATGCAGAAAACTTATGTATCTTGTTGGCTTTTACCAAACTTTCTCAAGGCTTTTCTACTATGTGAGTTAGGGAAAGGTTAACATTAAAAATAAGCAGTGATTGTAATCAGTCAGGTTTAATATGTAATGTCTGTTGGATTCCAGAAGGCATGAGTTTTTGTTAGGTGGGCATGGAAAGCTCAGGGCAGGGTTCACTGTAGCTTTTGGTGCTTTTGAAATACGTTTTTTCCTTCCTGTGACAATCATGATTGGTAGAGCGTTACTGTCAGTGCCAGCAGCAGTGTTTCGTGCCTCTGTTTGGTATGGTTATTAATGGAGCTACATCCTCCTCCCTTTTCTGGGTGATTTGTGAGTGGATGACAGCTCACTTGAAATCTTGATTTGTCATTGCACACCATATGATGATATGAAGTAGTCAGAGTTGCTTTTGAGATGCTGAGTTCTGGAGCCTTGTAAAAGCTCAAGATTTCCATTTGAAATTCAGTTGTTCTGCCTCTAGGCTGCTGTCCTGCTCACAGTGGATTCAGAGGGTGGTGGTAGAAATGTGAGTCTCAGTTTCACAGAACGATTTGGACTATTCCTATTGTTTCAGGGTTTAATGCATCTCCAGGGGAAACCGGTATGTTCTTTTGACCCAGAAGGGTTGATTTTTGCTGCTGGAGTGAATTCTGAAATGGTGAAGCTTTATGATCTCCGTTCTTTTGACAAGGTGAGCTATCCTAACTTCATTTCTTATGCTTTTTATCTTGCAAGAAGTAATCTAGACTCACTGCTCAGAAGCTGGATTTTTTTACTCCAGCTTACGATATGGAGTGCCTGCTTGGCACCTAGAGTTTTTGCTAAGTACACATCTCAGACAGAAAGGGCTATGTGCTGTCACCGAATCCCGACATCCACTCTTTAACCTGGGCCAGACTCCTGGTTAGGCTTCTTGTTGTTGGGCTTTGGGGTGGTGGGTTTTCATGTTATTTTTTTTGTCTTTCTGCTTGTTCTGGAAGAACACAGGTAAGGATGGAGTCAGAATTGTCAGAAAGGGTGGAAATTTCAAAGGAAACTAATTGGATGGGCAGCTGCCCTAGCTAAGCACTGAGCATAGTTGGTTCCAGGGTTTTCAAAAAGTCAGATGACAATAACACTGACTCAAGCTCACTGACTCAAGCTCTTTCTCTAACTCCAGTTAGCAGTCTTGTTTGAAAACCACATTCTACCTTAAAATAATTTCTGCTGTTGCATGTGGTGGAGTATGGGACTGCTGGGTATTGAAACACATTACTGTGGCTGTTTTGCTACAGAAACTGTGGATTCATAATTCTTTAAAACTTAGACATGCAGCAACATGTTTTTGCCATGACACTTTCCTTTGGTATCTTAGGACTAAAGGTTTTCTTTTGAAAAATCTTGAACTTTTTCCTGAGCTGTGGTTAAAAGCAGACTCTTATTAGCAACAATGCATACATAGTCTACATCATATTTGCTTTTTTTTTTTTTCTTTGAAGGGGCCATTTGCTACCTTTAAGATGCAGTATGATCGAACGTGTGAGTGGACAGGCCTGAAGTTCAGTAACGATGGCAAGCTCATCCTCATATCAACTAATGGAGGGTTCATTCGACTAATCGATGCCTTTAAAGGAGCTATCCTGCATACGTTTGGGGTGAGCATGTTGCCTGTGTTACCTGCTCGAAACTTGGTGTTGGTTTTGGGAGCAGGTGCCCTTTGGTTGAGAGATTCCTGTGGACACACTCTCTACTACATATTCTTCTGTTTTGTGCCGTAGGGTTACAACAACAGTAAGGCTGTCACACTGGAGGCATCATTCACACCGGACTCTCAGTTCATCATGATCGGTAAGATAATTCTTCTTGGAAAGAATTTTAGTGCTCTGAAATTAGGTGTGTTTTCTGTGGGACAAAAGCTGTCTGTTGGGAAGCAGAATGTGTTTAGATAATACAATGCAGCTGTAAGCTTTCTTTGCATTGACAGTTTTCTGTTTTGTTAGTTTACTTGTCATTTTCTAGACTGAAACGTAGATGAGCCTGCAAGGAGACTTATTTTTTCCTTTATGTGTTAATGCTCTTCCAGAAAAGATAAGAAACCAGGAAACTGTTGTAATATGTGGAGACCTGTGATACAGTCTGTCAGTGATCCTCACCATGTGACTGGGACGTGCTCATGTCCTGTCTCAAACCATTTGGGGGCTGTGTGTTGTGACCTGCTCTCCCTTGCCTGATGAGCAAGACGTGTGTGCTCAGGCGATTGGTCTCGTAGCCTGGTGTGTTTTGCACCTCTCGGGGATGCTCCTGCGCCAGGGATGTGCTGGGGCAGCTGCCTTTTGTTCCTCTGGCTCTCATAAACCCCATGTCTGCAGAACAAGCTCTGCAACAGAAGCAGCAGCCATCAGCCTCATGGCTCCTAGTGTACGATTCCTCTAGCCCAGGCCCCCTTCCTCACCCCCTGCAGAGGGGCTCAAGTAAAATGAGTGGCAAAAAGCAGTTGTGCCTCCTGTAAAGCCTGGTGCTGCAGGTTGGGCACCCCAAGGGTACGCACTTATCCACTCTGCTACATTCTGCTGCCCGACAGAACCTGTGGACGCAAGTCAAGATGCGTCCATGCGCTGCTCCCCTCTCCTAGCACTTTCTTTTTATTCTTATTCATATGACTGGTACATCAAATATGTTTAACTTTGTAATAATTGGTATCTGGTTCCTCATTTTTCCTGGATGAGTGATGGTCTTAGCAAAACAGTTTTGTTTTTCTCCTAGCTGAGAACTTCCTGATTGCAGAGAAGAGGACTGGGATTCTTTGTTTAGTGTGGCTCTAAGGAGCACTTTATTTCAAATACTTACCTTTCTTTTCTGCCCTTCCAAATGAAAACTATAATTCAGGAAGTTTCAAAACACTTAATTTCTGTTTGGTTTTTACGTGTGATTAAGTTGTAACTTGTGCTTCTTAATTTTTCCTCCCTGAGAGGCTATACATGTAAATACTGAAACAGAAGAAAATTCCTTGCATTTTTATTAGGAATCCTATTTAAAGCAAGACTAAAGCAGTATTGAATTATAAAAATGTTAAGTGCGCAGCCTCAGTTTACGAAGTGCCATTTTAAAGTGAAAAACTCGTCCTGTTGTAGCAATGTGGAGAGTTGACATCTCCAGTGAAGCTTCTGGTATTTGGCATAGTGCACTAGGATTTGGTTACTTTCCATGGTAAAGCCTTTGATTTGATTCTGTGCCTGCCAAGTGAAATATTTGTCTCCTTCTGCATCTGAACTGAGAACTTGTGTGAACAATGACTCTTACACCCAGCTTTTGGCCTCTCACACATCAGTGCAAGTTGGCAAGAGTCTTACCTCCTTAGCTGGATGGTGTCAACTCTCCTTTTCTACTGCATGACCATAGCTGTTAACCTTTTTGCCAGAATGTGATGTTTTGTAAATGCCTTAGTGATACTTTGAGAATTTTAAAGGTTAAGGTATGAAGACGAGGCATGCTTGTTCACACAGTTCTCTGACAGAAAGAGTTATGCTCTTCATTTTCTCTGCCAGCCTCTCCAATGTACGTTGTGTATCTTGTTCGCAGGTTCAGAGGATGGGAAGATTCATGTTTGGAATGGGGAAAGTGGGATGAAGGTGGCTGTGCTGGATGGGAAACACACAGGTCCTATAACCTGTCTGCAGTTCAACCCCAAATTCATGACTTTTGCTAGCGCATGTTCCAATATGGTAAGGAAAGTGAGGTGCTGACCCTTTTAATACTGAATCTGAGAAGGCAGGTAGATACGTGGGGCAGCACACCTAGCGAGCCAGCATTTGCACACGCAGATGAAAGCTGAGCAGTGTGCTTTTAGAAGGTAGTAGTGATCAGCTCCCACAGTGTGCTGTAGGAGACAGATGTGTTCTGCTCTGTAAAAGATGTTTTTTCTTTCCTATTTTGTAGGCCTTCTGGTTGCCAACTATCGACGACTGATTCCTACGCTGCAGCTGCTGTCAGGTGACTTGCATACTGCTAGCAGCAGCCCATCATTGCAAGCATAGTGTTGGAATTGCCTAGGTCTCCTAGACTGTGTTCCTGTTTCTGCGTTTGTCTCCATATGTCTTACCTTTATTTCCTGCATTCCTTTGTGAGGACTCTTCCAACTTGGCCTCTGAGCATGTTCAGAAGCAGCATGCTACACGTTTTAACCTTCCAGTCCGTGCCCAGCAGGCTTCAGCCAGAGTTGGAACTCACACAGTATTATTTCTAAGAGCAGTGAGATCTGTTTTATTTACAACATGTTTGTGACATTTTTTAAAGCTGTAGCTGTGTGTTTTTTCCTTTTGTAAGTGCATGAGGCTATTAATGTTCCAAGGTGGAACGTGCAGTTCCTTCCCTTAAGTGCATGTTTTTCACATCTGGGATCTCTCTGGTTTCACGGCAGTCCACAGATGCAAAGTTAATTCTGTGCCAAATGTGAACACTTGACAGTTTTCAACTTAAACAGCAGATGCTGGATTCTTTCGCAGTGGAGTACACATCGAAAGAGTGGGTGACTGTAAATACACGTGATGCATCCTGTCATCCATTTTTTGGTGATTTAGCGTGCTGCAAACCGTACGTGTTTTGTCCGCAGCCAGAGCTTGCTGAAGCCTCCCTGCTGTTTGCTGTGCCAGCATCCCGGAGGGTGCAGACAGTACTGATGAGGTCCAGTCACTGTCCCAAGCAATAAATCAGGAAGATGGAGAAACCAAACTGAGACTGAAAGCACAGTCTGCCTGTGTATCTTCATTATGTATCATCTTGGCTGATCTTACTTGTAAATATCGGGGTGGGGGGAGGGCAGTGGAAATCGGCCATATTTTTTTACTTTTAGATATTAAAGAATGTGATGTGGGCCAGTATCGTGGGGTGTCTAGGTTGTTTACCTTCACCAATGCAGTTTTCTCCTCCTGGTTTGTAAATATGCTCCATTAAATTCTCCCCACAACAGGCTTAGACCTGTATCCCTCTGTTGGTAAAACCGATGTGCAGTTCATCATGCATTTTGTTACCAATTCTGTGGGTTTTCAGTGATAGCCCCGAAAGAGTGATGCTTCCTTTGTCAGAGGAATTTAAAAAAAATCGTACATGTGACTGTACTGACTCTGCTTTGCTTGGCTCTGCTCCAAGGAACGCCTCTGAAAACACGTGGGAGGCACGTGCTGTCCTGCTCCAGGGGCTTGTGGGCGAATGGCACAGAAAGACTGTCAAGCTGGTCTTCAAGCCTTGTTCCAGTTTCTTTTTCCTGAAGGGCTGCACTGATGAAATGCATCCACCAGCAGGCTGGGACAGGCTCGGCGTACATGTGGTCATGGTGTTCTTGCCTTTACATTTTATATGCTGGGTCATGGCTTGGAAAGTCGATTCTTTCCCTTGCCCAGTCATGTGTGCTTCCTCTCTCCTAAATGTAAAACGCTGCTAAGGTGACAAGCATAGCAGTGGGCGTGTTTTTTCTGCTCTAAACTGCTGGTCCGTACTGGAGAACCAGGCTCGAGGTGTCTAAATGTTCCTTTATTACAGCAAAGTTCATCTCGACTGTGAGGCCCTGTATATCATTCAGAGCATATCTCCCTGGAAAAGTAAAGCAGCTTGTAGAACAGCTGCTTCTGTTTTCCTCTTCCTTGCCTTTTTTTTCCCCCTCACAGTCCTTCTCAGTGGAAGTGCACTGTGCTAAGAGCTGTGGGTGGGGAATGAGCGTTTCTCCACTGCTCGGCGTGTGTGAAGCTGCAGCATTTGCCTGTGATGGTCGGCAGGAGGATCGCCCGCGTGAGGCATTCTCATGAATTTGATACTCGGATCGATGCTGTGGTTGAAACTTCTCCTTCGACTCTGTGGCTTGCCTCTGACGATGCTACTGTGCAAGTTAAGGGCCGTTTGTCAGGACATGGGTCTGTGATGTTGGTTTGCCGTCCTCCGTGCTGGAGGAGGGAAGGGAACAGCAGACTAATGCTTTCGATCTTGCCAAACAGGCCTGATGTGGGAGACGCATGTGAGAGTTTCATTCTATTACACCAGCATCCCTCTTTCCTGTACTGTCCCACTGTCGCCTGTAAATGCCCAGTGCAAAGGGAGATGGTTAGCATGGTCCTCACAGCTGACTAGTTTTCCACAGCCACCTCTAGCTCAGTATTGTTGCATTTTGGGCTGCTTGGTGCTATTTTACCATTGTTGTTTCCATAAGCAGCCATATTTTGCAGTGGTTTGTAACCTACAGGTATTTTGGGTTTGTATTGCGTTTTAACAGTTAAAGTTTAGCATTCGGTAGCAAATCATCTTTAAGGGTTTTACCAAGCCAGTTGCCTGAGGAAGTGAACAGATAGCCTCCAGCCCTTTTTGTTACTTTTCACAGGGAAGCATTTGGAAGTCTTTTATTCTAAAATGCTCTTTGCTAATGTGGTTTGAGTGCTTGTCTAAAGACTTACTCAGCTCTCATCGCGTTTGATGTTGTAAAACATTGTGTGTTGCAGCTTGAAATGTTTTAAGAAAAAGAGGACCAAAGGACCGATGTAGGAGGACTCGTACACTGAGAACATCAGTGGCTTTCTGGAGTGAAGATAAATGTACACGAACCTGTAAAGCACAGCCCTAGTGCTCAGTTCAGAATTCAAGCTGAAGGCTTCTTTCTTGTTTGACGTAGCACTGTTTTCCATCTGCCTTTAACAGAGGGAAATGTGCCAAGTATTGTCAAGGAACTTGAATATCACATGTTTCTAGAAGGTTAGACAGGAAAGGTGAATAAAGGTGGTTTTGGTTCCAACTTCTGTATGCTTCTCTAGAAGTATCAGGACTGCGATTCCTGTACTCTTCAGGGCAGTCAGCTAATGAGATGGACCTCGCTGAGACACAGCACTCCCAGGTCTAGTGGAGTTGTCCACCCTTATGTGAAGCCAAGCAGGAAACAGCATTCCCCTTCCAAATTTGACATTTAAAAGGTTATTTCCCAGCCCCCCCATCATGTTCTTCAGCATGAAGTAAAGACCTTTCTTGAGGGGAAGGTGAGACTCAACAGCCCACCTGTAAACAACTAGCAGTGGTGGTAGCTGAGCACATCTGTTTGGGCTGTAGGAGATTTTGGGTGTAATGTTGCAAACATGTGGTTGATAGATTTTTTTTTTTTTTTAAATTGTTTTTAATTGAGGCTTCCAGGTTCTTGCTTAACATCCCAACCCCTGCTCTGAGGGACACAGGAGTAATTGAGTGAATGAACTTGGAAGCACCGTTGTATCTTTTCCAATGCCTCTTGACTATATTTGCACTTTAAGAGACTTACCCTTGGTTTTGGGTCAGAGGCTAGGATCCTGGCAAGCCTTTCAGTAACTGGTCTCTTTGGTGGTGAGCTGGTATGGGGACTTTGACTCCTAGGTGGTGTCTGCCAGATGAGTGTAAATACATAAAGTCAAATTCTGCTTTGTCACAAAATACTACATATGTGGAGAATTCAGTGTTGTGGCTGTTACCAATAAATATTTTGTAGAGAGATCACAGAGTGCTGTAAAATCTGCATTTGTGTGGTGTGGTACAACTTGCTGGTCTCTTAGACGGGGAATGGGAAAATCATCTTTCTTTTAAAAGCCCCTTTGTTCTGGAAGGTCAGGTGCTCTGTAGTGGAAATTGTGATGCTCTGAACCTGTCCCTACATAAACTGCCCGTTTTAAGAGGTTTGTCTTGCTTAGGAATGCATTGGGATAGGGAAGCCATCTTGGCACAGCTGCTTCCTGAGGTGCGGAGCCCTAGGGAGAGGGGTGTTTGCAGCAGCTTGTGGTCTGGGTGGAAGAGCTGAGTTTTTTTTAAGGTGGAGAAGTTGTTGGCCTAACAGGAGACTTGGATTGTGACAGTCACTGTATGTATAGCGTTACACTGCTGTCGCAGGGACGGCAGCCAGCATCAGGGTAACACGGGTAGAACCCCGTGTGTGCATTGTTGTCAGGTTTAACTCAATGGGATGGGGGAAAGCAAAGCTGGAGAGAAATGTTTTGGGGTTTTTTTCCTAGCCCTTGCTTAAACCATGAGCAGATAGCTGAGAAGGCTGCCTCATTCCTGGGTACAGGCCTCTCACTGCAGGAAATCATCTTTTGATGCTGAGCCCTGGGGTGGTACTGCTGAGGGAATACTAATAGTAACGAACTGGGTTTTGGCAAAGGCAAATCTCAAGCACCGCCCCCTGCAATTTTCTAGGGCTGTTTTTCTCCATCTTGAGTGTGTGCAAAGCCTCCGACAGTAAAAGTGCAGTAAGATGCACAGGGGGAGAAAAAAAGTATCTTTAGTTGGACTTTCATTCTCGTGGAACTTAAACACACACTGGGGTTTGTCTGCTTCACTAGGGAACCTTGCACCTTGTGCAGTGAGTAATGAAAACTGAAGCGGGGACTAGGGCTGATGGGAAACTTGTCCAGACCTGACTTTGCCTGGCTAATGAACAGGTTTAGAAGCAGATCCTCAAGAGTTTAAAAGCACAATCCTGGCACATCTTCTGTGCTGCTGTTCCTGTTGTAATGAGTGTAAGCGCTTGAGATACAGCACTGCAGACAAATTTAAACAAACCGGTTTTATTTTACGTGGGGCTTTTCTACTAAATCACCTGCCTGACGTATTTCAACATCAGTGATATTCCTACAAAATGAACTGTGTTGTCAGAAACAGCCTGAATGAAAAAGCTTTAACAAGTGTTGTGGAGTAAAATTTGTTGGAAATCCACACGTTGCATTAGCTACTAATGTGCTTATATGCTCTTAAATAACAGTAAGGCACGTGTCCACTGGAGGCTCCTGTACATCAGTGTGTAGCTTCATCTGCTGCCATTGTCTGTTTTGAGGTGGAGCTGCCTACAAATGGCAACTCTCCCAAGAGGTCTGGGCTACTGCTCCAGCCTTCCCCTGATGCAGGCGTGGCTGTGCCCAGTGCCGTCTGGGCAGCGGCTCCCGGATTTTCAGTACCTCTCGCCTTACAGCAAATGGATACGAGAGATGCTTTAGCTTGTGCATCCAGTTTTACACACCTTAGTTCAAGTATGATTAAAAGCCAGCACTTGAGACTGGTGGGATCTCGATCCTCATTCTTCACTATTAAAAAGAGAAATCAGAAACATAGATACGAGTCTCGCTGTACTGCAGAGATCTTGGAAATCGTACCCTTCAGCTTGTGTGGCCCCCTTTGCAATTTCTCCTTGGCCCAAAACTGAGAAAAGAGTTAAGGGGAATGATTTGTTGCCCACTGTTCCCCTCTTGAGTGTTCTTGATCTTCTGCATAAGTGCTGGCTGTGCATTTCCAAGTTCCACTGCAGATGTTTTGCTGGAAGGAGTGTACACGCACAACAGGAATCCCTCTGTCTCAGGTGGATGCTCAACAGCACCACAGCAGGGGGATGCAAGAGATCCTGCACATCATGTAACAGTCAGTTCTCATCCCTGTTGTGTAGTGGGATGACAAATACGGAGATGTCATCGTAGGATGCTTCACGGCTGTCATCCAGCATCCACTGGTGGCCTCTCTTTGTTCCCCTTGCTCTGCATACCAAGCACTTGGCCAGCTCTGAAAATCTGTGAGTGGAAAAGACACAAGGTTTAGGTTAATGTGGCACTGTTGCCTTCAGAGCAACATTGAGATGTGGCGTTATGTTGTCAAAATAGTGGGTTTCTTTAAGACACTCGCTTTATCATTGTTTCTTTAAGATGGGGAAAGATTAGGAGCGTTTCCAGCATGACAGAAAAGAGTGCTTGGTCATGCCGGAGCTGACCTAGAAACAGAGTGATGTTAGCCTGCTTCTGGTCTGACCAGGTTCTTTGAAGGGAAAATGATGGCAAAGCTGATACCACCTGTGAGGATCTGTCCTGTTTTCTGCAAGGAAGCTCCTGACTGTATGGGCCACCTCTCTGTTGCACAGAACATCCCAAAGGCCATCAGTTGCCATGATGAGGACATCATCTTCCTTAACATCATGCAGAGCAAAATCAAATACATTCACCTGGAAAGCACAGGAGTAAATCCATGAGAATTCTTGCAATGTACCGGAGGGGTCAGGGAGATGACTCTTGCCCTGACAGATGACATCTTTTATGTCCCCTTGTTTCTATGCTTCTAGATTCCTCTTGTCTTGGGGATTCACTGGGCAGCATGCAGGGAGATGGGGCATGAGGAAAGGATACAGCTAAGGCCTGCCAGGTCTGTAAAAGGTGGGTGCTGCAGAGGAGCAGCATGTTTAATTCCATCCAGCGGTTCTCACATGCCATGACTGACCTTGGGAATGCAGGAGAGGAAAGGCTTGACTCCAATGTTGGTGTCAATGACTTTAAGCTGATGATCCCCCAGACCTCGAGAGACAGCCAGAGTCCCCAGCAAGCGAGCCTGGCCCCAAACAAAGCAAAACGCAATTGAAACATACTCATGTGGCACTTCTAAAGCCTGACATGTGGCTTGTCCCGACTGATCTGTGTGTTGTGTTTAGGACCTGTCTCCAAGCATTACCCAGCACAGCCCCTGGAGAGTTCAGAGATGGAGGAGTGATCAGAAGCAATGGCCTGATGCAAGCGTGGAGACAGCCTGCATATGTGGACAGCTTTTGGTTGCCCGTGGTGTTACTTGTACTCTGGGTAATGCTGCAGACCTCAGGAAGTCCATGGTGGCATCTGGCCCTGATGTGGGTGACAAGGGAGAAAACTGGGTTGGCGGGCGAAGGGATCCTTTCTCCTGGCAAAAGAGATTCTGCACTGCGTCCTTGCAAAGGGGGTGGCACGTGGGTATAGTGCCGGGGGAGGTGACAAAGCTTTCTGATGAATACCAGCACGCAGACGCTGGATGTGTGCAGTCATTGCTTCTCCCTGTCTCCTCCTTCCCTCTCCATGCTCCTCTCTTCAGCCTCTCCTTGAAGAGGGTTTGTGGGAAAGGCACTAATTAGAGCTGGAGGAGATGGTCCAAAGTGGGATCTGATGAAGTAAGTTTTCATGTGAAATGAGTTCTTGTGTGCAAGGAGAGATGAGGAAAGGGCAGGCTGGCTCAGGGCTGCTGTCTGCTCTGCTAGCAGGTACTCGGGAGGAGAGTGCAAGCAGCAGCATGGTGCTGGTGAAGGGAGCTGTTCTGTCGGGGCTGAGGGACTGCACCGTGGTACCCCTGAGTGTGACCATGAGTGACAGATGCTGAGGACACCCAGCAGACTTGCCTCTACCCTTCCCCATGTGTAAAGCATTAAGCTACCTGCTTCCCATGACCGTGGACAAGAGGATACTTGAGGTCGGCTTTCTCCACGGTCTTGTATCCCCTAGAACAGAGAATTCACCATTGATCTGGGGTTTGTCTGACGTGATGGTACAACCTAGCCAAGAGCATTTCAACTGTGATTCAACAGGTAGCTGACTGAGGAAGGAGCAAGGTGACTTGCTGTAGCAGATGCAGTGAAGATAACCCCTTGCTGAATGTGTAGGTGTTTTTCCCTCTCCCCTCCTTCCCCAGCTTGTAGCTGCACCAGGCTGGGACAACCTGCACTAGCCCCACCTCACAGGATTCCAGAAGGATGACCTCAACTGTTCCCTAACTGCCCTGCCAGGGCCCCAGTCCTTCAGCCAGGGAGTAGGCTGCTCACACCATCCTCCCCTCCATCTGGCACAGCTTTGCACCATCAAGCCCATTAGTCCCACCAGTGGGGCACGGCCCTTCTCCCTTCACCTCCCCACTGCTACGAGCAGGTAAAGCTGTCCTGTGCCACCGCCTTACCCTCAGGCAGAAAGGACTCACCAGCCCTCCATGAAATAATCCCTGTACAAGACTTTCTGGCCCACATCATCTCCTTTCAACCTCCGTGGAAACTCAAAGCGCGTGAACTCGCCGTCCAGGAGCTTGGGGAAAAGAAAAGCCTGGAGGAGGAAAAGAAGATGTGAGGATGGACAGGTTCTGTTTCAGCAAAGTAGGACACCAAACCTGCTTCTGCCTCAGGACTGGCACTCCCGGCAGCAGGATGGAGAACAGAACTGGGAAAGCACATCCCAAGGAGCACATGAGCATCTCCCATATTAAAGGCTGTTGGTTGAATCTTGCCCCCAGCACTCCTTGGCTGCTGCCACGCAGTGGCCTTTGAGGAAAGCTGGTGGTCCTCTTGCCACAGGTGCTCTCTGGCCAGTGGGATGCCTGCAGCTGGATTGTCCAGTGTGTGGAAGGAGTCACTCACCAAGTGCTGGATTCGCTGCCTCTCTGTCTCGGGTGTAAACTCGCAGCTCATGGGCACAACGTTGTCCTTCAGAACAAGAATCGCCCTATGAGGGGTAAGAGGCAGAGCTGAGCTGTCTGTCACTTCAGCCCTCCTCTGAGGGTCGGCCAGGTGTGGGACCAGGGGTAGTCAGCAGCAGAGCAATGCCAGAGAATAGCCCTACACCCAGAAACGTTTCAAAATGCCCGTGTATTTTAAATAACTCTACTGCAACTGCGCTGTTGCAGCTGAGAACTGAGTTTGCCTGTTTTGACAATGGTAGAGCTCACTGCTACAGGAATGGTGGGCCAAGGTCAGATGAGGAAGCTCTTTTGGATGCCTTAAAATCACCTTCCACTTGTAAGCACCTGCCAGGCTGAGCTTACTGCTGCACTGCCAGCCCAAGGCTGCCCTGCAGCTGGGCAGCATTACTTCTTTGAAATCCTAAAACCAACCCAGGAAGCACAAGAGCACCTGTCCTTCCCATGGGCCCTGGGGCAGGCAGAAAGGAAATGGTTGGGCTGCACGTTTGCCTTCCATGGGATTAAATAAGATGCTGGAAACCTTGCTTATCATCTCCCAGCAACTTCCTCCTTTTTTAAGGCTCACCTGCTGTCGCCAGCGTTAGCCACATACAGCTTTCCCTGGAAATAAAGGGCAGCCAGAGCAGTGCAGCCTCCTGTCTGGTTCATAGCTTCCATCTCCTGGCCAATTACTTCATCCTGTTGGTTTAAACAAGTTTGGAGAGTGATATGAGCCAGGCTGTGGCTTTCTGCCTCTCATCAGAAATGCAGAACCAAAACTGGTTGCAGATAGGACACAGGGAAACCAGCAAGATGTTGCTTCTGTAAAGCCAAATACACTGTTGGTCCTGGACTAAGGATTGCTTTAGGAGTGCAATGGGGAGATCTCAAACTTGTACCTGCTGTAGAGTGTGGTGGCAATAGCTGTCTAGCCCTAAAGAAATGTGTCCCCTGGGTGCAGTTTAGCAGGAGATGCTGTAGCTTTTTTGCTCTGCATCAGCACTGCTGATGTGCAACAGATCCAATGCAAACCTTGGGAGGCTGAGCCAGAGCGATCTCAGTGTGCTTAAAAGTTTGGCCAGTGTTCCTGCCTGCTTGATGAGCTGCAGAACTGCAGACCTTGCCCAGCCCAGGCAGCAGGGAGGGACAGACTGATCGCTTGGGGCAGCAAGACCAGTGCCTTGCGTGGGGTACTCACACATTCTTGGAAGGCGTTCTCCAGGGCTCCCACCACCAGGTCTTCTGTGTGGATGTGCTTCTCCTCCACGAACTGGGGATCGCTGTCACAAACACAGCGTCCGCTGAGATGCATGGGGGGATGAGCCTCTGTGATGGCCCCCACAACCTCCTCCAGCTTCTGCTTGATGCAGTAGTGCAAATAGTTGGAAGCGATGATGGCACCATCTGGGCCACCGTGGCCGTCGAAGAGCGCCCAGTAGTAACCAGTCAGAAACTGCAGCGAGGAAGAGAGGCAAGACCACAAAGAAGAGGAGGAAGATGGGCGCTGGAGAGGTCATACAGATAACAGGCTTACAGCCAGGACATCACTCTGCGTGTTTTGCCTGGGTTTTCCGCCCCAGTTACTGTTCCTTGCCACCGGTTAATCTCCTGCCATGCTTAAACTCAAGTGATGTCCATGTGCTGCTCTGCCAGACCCACTACCTGAGCTCTGAGCGCCTGGACTGGCAGCCGCTCACCCTCACACACTATCTGCCTGTGTTTCAGGGCAGATGGGGCCATTTTACCAGGGCAGAGAGCGAGCTGTTCCCAGGTAAGACCATCACATATGCCTGGTTCATGCTGCTGTCCCCAACTGATGACAACACACATCAGCCCTTGAAAGCAAAGGAGGACAGTAAAGGAAAAGTGGGGCCACCAAATAAAGGGCTTGGACAACCTCAGGTGCCACAAGTCACAGGCCATGGAAGTAGAAATAGCACATGGGGCAGAGGTGGGTGTTTGCTGATGAGACGCAGGGTACACGAGTGCCCTAAACGTGTCCAAGGAAGAGTTTCAGCACGAGGGCACGTAGGACTGATGGGGGCAACCCTGTGTTTCCTGTACCTGGGCCCTTGGGTGCGGACCAGGGCTGGCAGCAGGGTGAGCACAGCCTGCCTGCGGGCATTACCTGCGTGGAGCACAGGATCAGCCACTCCTCGTCCTCCTCGAGGCCTGGCTCTCTTCTCCGGATGGAGATCTGACAGCACGCCGCCTGGTCCTCGTTGAACTCTGACTTCTCAGCGTTGATAGCCCTAGGGGTGCAAACACTTCAGGTGAGACATGCAGATGCGCTGCACCTCACCTGCTCCCAGGCATGGCCAGGGGCTGCACCTTGCCCCTTCCAGCCCCACACTCTGTCCTCCCTTTTCAAACTCCAGGATCTTTCTGCTGGGCACCTAAATAACAAGTCCTTTATGTGCAGGAACACAGGGATGAGTGAGCGGTTTTGGAGCACCCTGGCCTCAGGTAGCCCTGCTCAGCAGCCCATGCTGTGCCATTTCCTTGGTGACACAGTGAATTGCAAAACCACCTCATTGTTCTTTCTTCCAGCCTTGCTCATGTTTGTCCCTGAGAGTTTGCTCTCCTTGCACAGCTCCTCTCTCCACACTGTGCCACTCCACAACCACGGGGTCATAACGTGGCCTGGCCAGGATGTGGGAACAGCTCCTCCTTGGAGTTGTTCTGCCTGATCCATCGCCTCTGCCCTTAAAAACAATGAACTGAGATTTCTAAAAATTTGGTCTTCCCTCTCCCTTTGTTTTGAAAGTGCTTTTCTATAAGCAAGCTTATAGACACCCAGTGTCTACCCAGACCCCAGGAAACCACCCCCTGCCCCAGACATCCTCCCAACTGCCCCCTGCAAGGGTGGGCTTGCTGCCCACCGCTGCCCAGCACAGCAGCCCGTGGAAGAGACCAGCTCCCTCCAACCAAGGGCGCAGAGCGGGTGACATAGAATCATAGAATCATGGAATGGCCTGG
>NW_009734673.1:3990-9908 GCF_000703405.1 Apaloderma vittatum | reverse complement strand
TTTCTTTTTTTTTTTCTTTTTTTTTTTTTAAGGGTGCACGGCGGCGAAGGACAATTGCAAGAGTAACAAATTAAGCGTTCAGTGAATCCGTCTCCGGACAAGGCGGCAGTGGTCAAAGCGCTCGGCGGGAGATGGGAGGACGCTGAGCCCCGGACATGAACAAATCTCCCTCCCAAAAGGCAGCAGCCCCGTGTCGTTTCACTAAAATGACAAGATCTCGTGAAATACGAGGTACCTCCAAGTGATGACAGCAGAACTATAAACATAACCTGGAAAGGAACTGGGAAACATTTCCCCCAGCAGCTGATGGCAATACTTAGGAGGCAGCTACAGGTAGTGCAGTATGCGTTCATATCCCAAGCAAACACTCAACTTCTTCATTTAAGTCTCTCTCTGAGATCATAAAAAATAGGATGCGATACCCTAAAAAGACTAATGACATTTCACAGGTAATGCAATTTAGAAAGAAACACTTCCATGTTTTCTTTTCCAACAATGTGCATTTTTGTAAACTGCTATAAATTGCAATTCAAAAGCCCTGATCTCGCCATCCCCAATCATTTTTTATACTGATCAAATGAATGCAGATACTCCCATTTGGGAGGGGCGACATGACATTTCACTTGGCAGTTCTAAACAGGTCACGGACCTTTCACAGACCCTAAGGCAGTGGGAGGGAGCTCTTTACGAAACCGTGTAACCAAATCAAACCAATGGTTACCCCTTTTCAATACCATTGGAATGGTTTGCACAATGCTATTCACATAGCAGCAGAGAAACTGAAAGGATGGTCATCCAATGGAAATTTCTTTTCTTTTGTTTAAACTTGCAGAGCTCAAAAAATACTAGAAAACAATTACTTTTTGTATGACAAAAAGATAAACACTTCTACATACAACCTTAGCATACACCATGGCCCTCGGTGTGCCTAGATGTTTATACACATATAGGCACACATCTGTGTGTGTGGATGTACATTTATTGGAGATGTTGCTTTGTTTGAAACCATAGGCACAAAGACACAACATGGCTGCCCTGGAGATGACCTATTGCTTTCAAGTTGCTTGAACACATCAGAATTTCTATTGTTGAGGTTGATTAATTGAAACTGATAAGTTACCATGAATAAAGATTGTTTTTCTGTTTAATGTGGTGGGCCTGATTTGGTAAATGCTTCATTCATGTAGCCTTGCAGTGCAGCATATGGGCAAGATTCATTCAGTATCACAAACATATACAATTTATTATGCTTGTATGGTCACAACCAAAAGGCCTTTCTATTTTAATGACAAAGTTTGAATGAAAAATTCCATTTAAAGAGTCACTAACATTAAATGCAGGTTTGTAATTTATTCGTGTTGCTGGCTGCCAGGGAATCGAGTGCCTTGGAAAAGCAGAGAGGCGGCGGGCTGGAGCAGCAGCCCCCTCTCGCCGGGGACGGGCAGCCGCTCCTCGCAGGCCTTGGCCAACCCACATGTGGCTGGGAGGCCCGCTCTGCCGCCTCTACGTGTCACACACCGCTGATAAACTGATCGCCTTTATGTCCTGGTGCGACGCCATCTCCCCTGTCCATGCTGGATGGGATGGACGAGGCTGAGGGAGAACAGCCACCCCAGCCTCCAGCACCTCCTCCCCAGGCATGGGCCCTCAAATGCCTCTGGCCTAGGCACGACGTGTCACATTCCCCATGTCCTGCCCACGCCACGGTGGGGACGCACCCTGAGGGCTGCTGCGCTGCCTCCCCGCCCCAGGTGGGCCTAGAGCCACAGACTACATGTGTGGGCAGCCGGTGGGGGCTCAGCTGGTGGCAGTGGGGGGCCCCAGTAGATGTGTGCTACCAGCTCTGTGAACACCAGGGATGGGTGTCCTGCTCGGCCCTGGATGCCACCAAGAGGCTGGTGGCATGTAAAAGGTGTGGGAGAAACAAAAAGGTCCCTCTTCTGTACATACAGGGGTTTGTATTGACTTAAGGGTGAAGTTAAGTGCCGCTATGGCCAAGGGGATTTTTGCCTCAGTATTTTAAACTCTAACATTTCTCCTTCCCCATGTCTTGTTGAGTTATCACTGTTTTGAAAATTTTCCATATAGACGACTCTCAGCCTCGACCTCACTGCTGCTTAAAATGACTTCTGTAATTTTCTGCATTCTCTAGTCTCAAAACAAGAACAAAGTCTCACTTAATGGGGAAAAAAGATCAAACTTGAAAAGAAGATGCGATGAAGACCTGTCAGGAACTACTACGTGGGGCAAATCACTACACTTCAGTCCACATGTAAGAGGGAGTTGATTCGGTTCCTGCTTATTTGAGGTGATTTGTAAAATAACATTTAAAAAACCCAGTATATTTGACAGGCAAAGTAGAGCTTATACACTGTCACAAACAAGTAATTAAGTATAGGGGTGAAATTTATGAAAAAATCCCTGGAAAGAGCCCTTTCAAGCTTTTTTTTTTTTTTAAATATAACCTCTTAACCTCTTCTTCCTCGATTGACAGAGTAATTTGAAAGAGAAACAATGTAATCTACCAAAATAAGTTGTGTTGCTTCTGTAAATCAGATATTTATGTTTGAGCTTTCTCTTACTGACAAGCTGTAAAGGCTCACTGTTATTCCAAGGTTTTATCTCTGAGATTCTTGTCTTTTCTGCTCATTAAGAGTCTGCCTACAGATTACAAAGTCAATAGATGCAAACACCAGACTGTGAGAAAACTCTCCCTGAGTACATAAAAATCAACAGCAGTGGATGCTATACAATGGAAAGCATAGATGTTTTTAGGTGTTCAGTTTTATTGTCTTTAAACAAGGAAGAGAGTAAATATTGTGGCAAAACTTCATCTTCCAGTGTTGCACACTTCCCTTTGCCACCTAAAGGTGGATCTCTATGCATCATCATTTCTGAATGGCAGATTTAAATGAAATATAGTTAATGAATGTTTTGAGTTTTCTCCCCCTAAATACAGCACTAACTGCCAGGCAGCAGACCTAGACAGGATGACTTTACAGCTACCTTTTATGGATTATCCTGTGAAGGGATGACTGAACACAGTGGAGCTCTTTTATTTCATTAAAAAGACTCTGAGGTATCCTGAGCCCTGGACAGGTTCCTTCAGTTGCTGAGAGGTGCAGATTTTCAGTACTTTCTGCCCTAATGCATCCAAGTTATTATATGCACGTTTTTTTAATGCTGCAATTTTTACATTCCCAATATTCTTCTGTGCTCACAGTTGAAAGTGGGACAGAAGGCAAAAAGACCCCAGAATTCTCAACTTCAGTGCAATCCGTATGGCAGGCCAATGAGGTATGAGCAAAGCTGAACTGCACTCTTTTAAATATCTGCAAGCAGTATTTTGGACCGTCTTTAAAAACTGGCAAAAAGAAAAATATTTTCCAAAACATTCCCATGGGTATCAACAGGTCTGTGACGGAGAACTACTCTAGGGGAATCTGATATCTGAAAGGCTCAGTTGCCAATGGCCATGGGGACCAGACATCCGCTCACAGGCATTTAAGGTCAGTCATGGCCAAGAAGAAGCCAGTAAGGCACAGGCTCGGACAGAACATTTAGGCAATCCTGTCACATGCTGACCAAATAGGTCTTTCACAGACTTTTAAAAGAAAAAGATAGCTAAGGCCATGAAGTAATCTTTCACTGTTAAGAACTGTCAAGCAGCTGCTCCTGTGCTGTCTGTGGGAGAGGCAGGCACAGTGTCCCCCAGAGCAGCCACCACACTGAGGAGGACAGTGGCCTGCAGCAGGGAAAGGGCAGGAGCACCAGGCCATGGCTTCCCAGGCTAAACTCAAACTCACCCCGGTGCCGGCGGTACCAGGAGGGGTATGGAGGTGGCTGCAGGTGTGGAATGTGTCTGTGGCGCTAGACAGTGTTGGGAGATGGGCAGCAGCCATGGGCAGTCGGCTGATGGGGACACTAGAAATGGGGCTCAACCTGGGTTGAAATTCAGGGGTGTCCCATTCCTCACAAAGAGAAGGAGCTTATTAACATGTTATGAGCAATCCTTCTCAGAGAAAATCCTCAGATGGTTCAAAACACCTCTTTTAATGGCTCACATAGAAACAATTTACATTTACACTAACTTGTCATTTCCTTATTGTCCACATGCATGTTAAATAAGCAATTAAATTTCAGACACAGGAGGAATCAACATGTTCTGTTTCCCACAGTGGTGCAGTAGACCTGGCATCTTCCCTGGCAAGCCAGCTGACTTTTGGAGGGGAAGGAGGTAACTTCAGGACAGTCTGCTCAACTGTCTCTGCCTGATGCTTTAGAGGTGGCACTCAATTTCATTCTCCTGGATGAACATTCCCTAACTATATTATTGTCATTCACTGTATTATTGTCATTCACTGTCCACTGAGGTGTATGGTGCTTTTTCTCTTCATGCACAATACCAACTATAGTTTCCCAGACACCTGAAACAGCACCCTCCACGGCGGAGCTTTACACATGGGTATGTGTGACCAGCAAGCCTGTACTTAGAGGTCATGCTTGTAACTAATTTACAAAAGTAGCAAAGAATTAAAAAAGTTCTATTTGAGAAAAGAAAAGGATATAAGTAAGGTGGGGTTAGCTGCATGAGCTGGAACCTGTCTAGGACAAAGAGGTTTAATACATCTCCTAAGCATTTACAAAATATTTTGCTTTGTGGGACTTTAAACTAGAATACAACTCTCTCTTTTGCTTATAGAGTGCTTTAACATTAGGTATCATAAATTTTAAATAAGGATATACTTGTATGGAAATAAGGAATTGTTGAAACCAGGACAAGAATCTATACTGAAGCTAATAAAGTGACAATTATTTCAACTATAAATTTTATTGTATTATTAAACTTTTAAGTGGAGGCATACAATTGGGGGAAGTGATGCAGCACTTGAATCCCAAATTCCGAAACTTCAAGAACAGATAAAGGAAACAGTTAACTTCCTAAAACTTACTTGATTTAGGTTATCATACATTCCTAAGCCTCTGTTTTTTCATGTCTTTGTTCAAGTAATTTTTTATTTCATTAAATATCACCAAACATATTCACATGAAAAAAGTGCATTAGAAGTGTCATTCTCTTGTTTTAAGTATGATTCCCAATCTGAAAAAGTTCCAAACAATGTACTCACCTGAGATTTATTGCACTTAATTCCACCTCAGTATATGCATTTCACTGGATATATCCATGGGTGTGTGGATGCAACTAAGAGATGATTTTGTTGGTGCTTTTATGCGGAGCTCTGAAACTGTTCTCACTTCCATACTGTTTGCTGGTGTCATCAAAATAATACATCTCACCATTTTAGAAAATGAATTCACCTTCATTTCACTGGGTGAAAATTTATGAACCAATGTGAATAACCTTTCCATAAATTGCCAGCTTGCAAGAAAATCAGTCAAGGGTATTTTAAAGAGGAATCATACAGCTAAAGCATTTGTTCATGTTTGCACCAGTTGTAAGGGCTTCAGCCTCTTGAAAACAGATTCTAGCTTGTTATTTTTGGCTTAAAATTGGTAATTTTAATATCAGCTACATTTGTACCATACAGACAATTCTTTCTTGAACTGAGGTGTCCCAAGTATATTTCCCTGGAAAGGTCGAGCATGCTGTCTTCAGTTTGGAATGTATTGGAGTTTTGTCTCTGAACATCCAATCAGGTTATTTGAAGCAAATCAGGCAAATTAGTTCTATTATTGAAAGAGTAAATCCTTGCCCAGTTTTGTATAGACTATCTACTAAGCTTAATAGCTTAAAAATTGTGTTTCAACAATCTCTGTTTTCTGGCTGTCACTTACTTAACTCCATTACTTCAGATACATAGACCCAACAACTTGAGTCTGGGAACGTAAGGAAACCCCTTCCTCATCCTTGGCTCACACTTGTCATAAGCTCTGAGATAGAATATTCTGAGAAAGAA
>NW_009734673.1:3617-3959 GCF_000703405.1 Apaloderma vittatum | reverse complement strand
AAGAGTTTTTTGCTCTTTTTTTCTTCTTTTTTTTTTTTTTTTTTAAGTCTTCAGAGTACTGAGCAGGTGAGATAGGAGGGCAGGTTAACCATGGGGACATGCATATCCACTTAAAAGAATTAAGCTGAAGACAGACAGTTACTGAAAATTTTTATTTTGGGCTGATAACTTTCTCATTTTGGTGTGTGTTTATATATACATTCATATGTAGCATTTCTGCGGAGATCGACTTCAGGGCGGGTGAAGTCTGCGCTGGGGAAGGGACCCTCAGCAAAAAGAACAGACAAAAAGCTTTTTTGTGTGTTTTTTTTTTTGAGTTGGAAAAAGCCCTTGCTTGTTCTG
>NW_009734673.1:3137-3534 GCF_000703405.1 Apaloderma vittatum | reverse complement strand
CACAACCCAGCCGCCGCCCGCTGAGCACAGAGTAATCAGCCAGCATTGTGTGTGCCCTGGTGGGTGCTGCAGCTCACAGAGCAGGGTGCTGATCCTCTGCTGGTGTGAAAGGTAAGCATGATCCCTCTAAGTGATCAGAGGCCAAGTGGGCTCATCCCAACTGACCCTCAAGTCGCACGGTGTCAGTTGCTTGTGGAGGTCCAGCCATGGTTACTACCTGGTGAAAGACTGTTGCTAGAAAAGCTGTGGGCTCCCAGACACAGAGGCCCCACACAAACAGGCGGGTCCTCAGGCCTCGGGCTGCAGAGAGTGCCAGAGCCTGGCACTTGCAATGGAGGATAGCAGAGACGACACCTGTGTCAGATGTGACCAGGTGAACGATCTGCTCAGCCTGGGG
>NW_009734673.1:251-3106 GCF_000703405.1 Apaloderma vittatum | reverse complement strand
GAGTATCAGGGTGTGTGTGTGAGAGAGAGAGATTGGTGGAGCCACTTCCTGAGTTGCAGGCAGCAAGCTCCACAAGAAGCAGAAAATCCCCTTCCCTCTGGCCTTCAGGCAGAAGGAGGGGACATAAAGGATGGGGAGAAAGCAGGTGCCTGGCAGGAGAGGCAGGAAAATCCCTGCCCAGCCTCCCTCACCCTCCCAGTTGCCCTTGTGGAACAAGTATGGGGCTCTAGAACACAAGAGCCAGGCAAAGGAAGAGACAGATGGAGGTTCATCTTTGGGGCTGTCTAGGGTGAGTCAGTCAGCCATATGCATTAAGACTTCTCCGTCCAAGAAGAAAAGGAGTGTAATTGTTGTGGGAGATTCCCTTCTGAGGGAGATCAAGGGCCCTATCTGCCACCTAGATCCAATCCACAGGGAAGTCTGCTGCCTCCCTGGGGCCCAGGTTAAGGATGCTATTAAGAAGCTCTGGTCTGGTAAAGCCCTCTGATTATTACCTGCTTTTGGTTATGCAGACTGGTAATGATGAGATAGTGGAGAGACGACTAGAAGCAATCAAAAGGGACTTCAGAGCACTGGGGGAGATGCTAGAAGGATCAGGTGCGCAGGTGGTGTTTGCCTCCATTCCTTCAAATGCAAGGAAGAAAACTGGAAGATTCAAGAAACTGCAGCAGATTTATATTTGACTAAAAGGATGGTGCCAGTGGTCTAGCTCTGGGTTTTTTAACCATGGGGAGAGCTACATGGCACCTGGTCTACTAAAACCAGATGAGATTCAGATGACTCAAAGGGGAAAAAGGATCTGGGGTCACGATCTGGCAGGACTCATAGAGCGTTCTTTAAACTAGATTTGAAGTGGGAAGAAATTGTAGCCATATCAAGTGTAGATGACCCTGGGATAGGCATAGCAACATGAGAAGCAGAACCACTAGCACAGCTGAAGTACAACTGTACTTCATTGGGGCCTCCAGGTACTTTATCTGAGGCCCAACTCCAATGCCTTTGTATGAATGCCCACAGCTTGGGCAATAAACAAGAGGAGCTGGAGATTCTTTTGAATCTGCAGCACTATGACCTGATTGGCATCACAGAGACATGGTGGAATGACTCCTATGATTGCTGTGTTGGACTAGAAGGGTATAAACTGTTCAGGAAGGACAGGCAGGGGAAACGAGGAGGACGTGTAGCACCTCATGTCAATGAACAACTAGAATGCATAGAGCTCCACCGGGCAAGTGATGATGAAAGAACTGAGTGCCTATGGGCCAGAGTGAAAGGAAAGGTAGGAGACTTTACAGTGGGGATCTGCTACAGACCACCCAATCAGGAGGACCAAGTAGACGAGGCCCTTCATAGGCAGATAGGAGTTGCTGCTTGTTCACAAGCTCTGGTCCTCATGGGGGATTTTAACCACCCCAACGTCAGTTGGAGAGACAACACAGCAGGGCACAAGAAATCCAGGAGATTCCTGGAATGCGTTTGTGATAACTTCCTCCTCCAAGTGATAGAAGAACCAAAGAGGAGAGCTGCCATGCTAGACCTCGTTCTCACCAGTAGAGAAGGGCTTGTGGGTAATGTTAAGCTCATGAGTAGCCTCAGTTGCAGTGACCATGAGATGGTGGAGTTTGAGGTCTTAAGGACAGCTAAGAAGGGGAAGTTCAGCAAACTTGAAACCCTTGGCTTCAGAAGAACTGACTTCCACATCCTCAGGAACCTCTTTGGTAGTGTACCATGCATGGGACAAAGCCCTGGAGGGATAGGAGCCCAGGAAAGCTGGTTGACTTTCAAGATCATCTCCTCCAAGCTCAAAGATACTGCATCCCTAAGAAGAAGAAATCAGGTAAAAATGCAAGGAAACCTATATGGATAAACAAAGAACTCCTGGCTAAAATCAAATGCTAAAGGGGAACACAAAAAGTGTGGAAGCAGGGACTGGTAACCTGGGATAATTACAAGGAAATTGCTTGTGTAATCAGAGACCAGGTTAGAAAAGCTAAGGCCCTGATAGAGTTAAATCTGGCCAGTGATATTAGAAATAACAGGAAAGAATTTTACAGGTATGTAAGAGAAGAAACAAAAATGAGAGGGAATGTGGGGCCTCTCTGGATGACCTGGCTACTGAGGACATGGAGAAGGCTGAAGTATTCAATAACCTTTTTGTCTCAGTCTTCACTGGTAACCACTTGAGCCACACCACCCAAATCACAGAGGATGTTGGCTGGGTCTGGAAGAGTGAAGAACTGCCCAGGGTGGGAGCAGATCAGGTCTGGGAACACCTAGAGAACCTGAAGATGCACAAGTCCCTGGGACTCGATGAGATACATCCACGGGTCCTGAAGGAACTGGCAGCTGAAGTTGCTAGGCCGCTGGCCATCATATTTGAGAAGTCATGGCAGTCTGGTGAGGTTCCCACAGACTGGAAAAGGGGAAACATAACCCACATCTTTAAAAAAGGACTCAAAGATAACCCAGGGAACTGTAGACCAGTCAGCCTTACCTCTGTGCCAGGTAAAATCATGGAACAGATTCTCCTGGTAGCTGAACTAAGGCACATGAAAAACAATGATGTAGTTGGTGACAGCCAACATGGCTTCACTAAGGGCAAGTCACACCTGACTAATTTAGTGGCCTTCTATGACAAAGCTACTGCGCTGATTGACATAGGAAAAGTGACTGATGTCATTTACCTGGACTTGTCAAAGGCATATGACACTGTCCCGCGTGACATCCTTGTCTCATAAATGGAGAGACATGGATTTGACGGATGGACCACTCGGTGGATAAAGAACTGTCTGGATGGTCACACTCAAAGAGCTGTGATCAATGGCTCAATGTCCACATGGAGACCAGTGACAAGC
>NW_009734673.1:0-205 GCF_000703405.1 Apaloderma vittatum | reverse complement strand
ATGGACAATGGCAGTGAGTGCAGCCTCAGCAAGTTTGGTGATGATACCAAGCTGTGTGGTGCCATGGACTCACTTGAGGGAGGAGATGCCATCCAGAGGGACCTTGACAGGCTTGAGAAATGGGCCAGTGCAAACTGCATGAGCTTCAGCAAGTCAAAATGCGAGGTCCTTCATCTGGGCCGGGCCAGTCCTAGGCACAAATACA
>NW_009734672.1:0-23254 GCF_000703405.1 Apaloderma vittatum | reverse complement strand
GTGAAGAGTTGCCAAATGTTTGCACGTGGTTATTTCAAAATGAATTTTCAGCTGCACAGCCTGTGCTCTGACAGGCCAGTCCTGTCCAGACCCTTTTCAGACACCGAACTTGTGGTGACACAGTGGCGGGTGCCGAGACCCTTTCTTCCACATCATCTCCGAAAGAAATTAATTACCTTAGCTTTCTCGGGATTTTAATCACATTTACTATAACTGATATCCACTGTAAAGCAGACAGAGCAGGTATGATTTCCTGTCATGTCATACAACATACTAGAAAAATGTTTTAAGAGAATTTAGCGTTGTTAATCACTTTTGTTTGTTTGTTTGTTTGATTCACCTTGACAAAACCTTTCCCCAGGCTTTTACTGCAGATCTTGGAAAGATGTGAGCCACTCCATGGCTACAAGCAAATTTCCAGGTGTTATTTTTTATTAGTCATTATCTTTTTACATCATCCTCGTAACATGATGCTACATTCTTTCAAAGAACTGTCTTCACTCTCAAATGTTAAACCAAACGTTAGCCGTTCAGCTAACACCGCACAGCTGACTGGGAAAGCTCCGTTGTAAAGTGAATGAGGTCAGATGGGAGAGAAACATAGCACTAAAAAAAAGAAAAAAAAGAAAAAAAAGAAAGAGAAAGATGACTCACTGCCATCTGTCTGCCATTAGATTAATAAACAAACAACTGAAGAACCCTCATGTTAGAAAAAAAAAATTAATTATTAGGACGGGGCATGTTTTCTAAATTAACCTTTCAAACTGAAGTAGTAATAAAACACTGATATGCATGTAAATCCTCTTTAGATCTTTAATGTGTCAAGAGACACGTTTAAAATTGATTTTAGGATGTATATCATCTCTAGTAACCATAAGCCGAATAATTCTTTTTTTCTCTAGCAATGGGTGGGAAAGGACCTTTCAGAAAACTTTGCAAAATGGCAACGAATTTCATTCCTAAGTGTGGCTCTGACAGGAAAATAACCTCACTCGAGAACAGCTCTCGAGTATTTTAACTTCCACTAGATTCCAACCAAATGCAAGCTCAAAAATAAATATACTTTCAGGCTCTCTATATTTGGGGTGTTTAACGAAATGATAAATAAACAGAACTGAATCGCTGAGAAGTGAAAGGAGAAACCACTCAATTTATGCCAGCAATTTTTTTTTTGCATAATAAATTGAATTAAGGACTAAATAACACCAAGAAACTGAACCACAGCAAATCTGACGACACCCTTTCACAAATTCCTTCATTCTTGCATGAAAGTCGTATGAGCCTGGAGTTCCTAAGAGTTATGATTGGTTTCTTATATTTTCTGAGCTATACATCAGCAATCATGCAACCATTTGCTCTTACCATAAAGCAGTTGCCTCCCTGTGAGCACACGCTGGTTCAATTTTCAGCACAAAAAAAAAATCAGATATAACGTTTCTGCTCCAGCCATTTGGATTTGTTGCCGTAACTACAACAACAGCCTCACAAAGGTTTCAGAACAGATGCAAAAATGAAGCTAAGAAACGTGCTGAACAAATAAATACCTGGTGATGTGTTCCTTCTTTTTACTGACTGCACAGACAGGCTCCAGGTATTCCAGCAAGACTTAAAACTCGGTGCTTCTAGACCATGAACTTCTATCTAGACTGAACTTCTTATTACAGAGCAGCGAAATGTTTTTATGTAAGTGCTTTTGGTAAATCTAATTATTATTTCATAACTAAATTACTGACTGGCTTCAAATTTCCTGACTTGTTCTGTCCATTTATTCATCAATATAAACCGTCTTATGTTTCAACAAGATTTTGGCTGACACGCACACATTCTCTCTTTTGAGGAATAAACTATTATTCTTTGCAATGATTACCGGAAGGAAAATCAATGGTTTACATTCAATTCTTGGGTTCCTAATGCCTGAAATGTCAGAACAGTCTGCCACTTATTTCTTTTTTCTAATCTAGCAAGTGGAATGTGGAAGCCGAGATATAAGTATTTAAAAAAAAAACAAACAAAAAAACCTAAAACCAACAACCCCCCCCAAAAAACGTCCTGTAAGTCACACACATTATAAAAGAAGTCAAAAATACCTGTTCCTCTGTGAATTTGTGGAACTCCAGCTCAGGAAAAAATTTGATGGCTTTGGGTACCTTGAAGCCTACACATTTTCATATCTCATTATATCCAAAGTCATAATTGTCGTCTTCTACAGAAATCCCCAGAAAAATAAGTAAAATTATAATTTTCTAATTAATTCAGTGTGACTTCTCCACATAGAAAATGGCCCAGGTCTTATAATTTAAGAGAGTCATTTCTAAAGCTGAAAAGATAAGAGGACTTTTTTGACATGCTTATTCAGGTTTGGCACCTTGAGAATTCAATCATCCTGACAAAGGTGGCCAGGCCTCAGGAATAAAAAGAATAAAAGAAGAATAAAAAGATGACAGAGAGAGATAATCTGTCTTTTCCCCCATGGTCATTCAATTCTTCCACAAAATGTAACATGTAGCAGACATCAAAACACTGAAATGGATTGGTAAGGGCTATAGGAATCTGAGATTAAAAAAAAAAAAGGATAATTAGTGTTAGAATGACAGAAACTAGTAAGAAGTCAGATGATTAATCAGGGATCTTATTGCCTTCTTTGGTAAAACTTCCTTGATAACCATACAGCTTAAGATTTCTTGACTGCTGGTTTAGTATTAAATATTCCAACTCTGGGTATTCTTTGAGAATGATTCATTGAAGTCTCTCACACTCAACATACACAGACAAAAAAATAAATATGGTATCTCCTGAAAAAAAGAAAGATGCTCTCTTTTCTCGGACAAAAGGGAGCCCTTCCCAGCCACGTCATTACTTTGGTCATTTCAAGTACCTTGAGACCCTTTCCTGCCTGCAATGTTTTGCATATTCTAATTTGATTTTTCTTTCCGGCTTTCCAAACTGCTGCTAAACCATTTCTCCCACAAGTTTTATTCCTTGTCTTTTTCTGCAGGGATGCCACCAGCTAGGTGGCTACAGCACCTTCTCCACACAACGCACACAACTTGGAAGGGTCCTGTCATACCTGGTTGTTTGAAACTGGCCTTGCCGCTCGTCAAAAGCTCCCCTGCCTACAAGTAAAATCTATACTTTGTTTTAATTATTTGCTTTCTGGGGGAAATATTACCCTTGCTGACAAGCAACAGTCATATAAAGTGAGCCAGCTTAATGCCTCTGGCTGCAGCACACCGTGATGGAAATTGGAGAAATCGAGCTCTCTTGCCTGTTTTGAAGCTCCCTTTAGGGGATCGTCTGATTTCTTCACAAACCAGTTTGTTACAAGTTGATCTCGAGGAACAGATTTTCTTCAGTCAAAATAAAGATGTTTTAATTGCAGGTTTTGGCAAATTGTCCCAATGCTAAGAGCGGCACGTAGACCCGCCCTTTCAAGGGGAAGTATCTCACATAACGTAAAATCTCACATAACATAAAAAATGTGATCTCACATAACGTAAAAAAGAAAAATGTTTCACGTTCTCTGCCTCATCTCCCCCACTCCCCCTTTGCTGATTAACAATCACCGGTGGAAAGAGAAGAGCGTTACTTGAGCTCTGATAGTTACAAGTGAAAACAACATAAACCAAGAACTTTCAGTGTCTTTTGGTCAATTAGCCATCGCAGATTATCTACAAAAATAAACAAACCTTCACCATAACTGTATCTCAGTCAATCAGTTGTTACAAGACTGTCATCGAGGGTTTGCTTTACTCAATACCTGCCCTGCTCGTGGGGACGCCGTGACAAAACACCACCCAGAGGAGAAACCACCCAGCTTTCCAGCCTTGCATTTTCATCAGATTTAAAGATCATTTCATTTCAGGACAGAGCAGTGACTCATGGTGCTGAAAACACTTTGAAACAAGGTCAAAGCAACTCTGTTATTCACTATATGGGATAGAAAGGAAAAAGGCCATATGACTTAATGAGCTGATGGATAAGAGAAAGCCCAAACTTCAAGAATTAGAGTTTCAACATTTTTACTTGGAAAAAAAATGCTTTAACTCATTGACCATAAAGAAATTGGTTTCACTTGATTCTTAGTTTTATATAGAGAGAGTAACACTTGCAATCAGCAGCTTGGACACGCTCTTCTAAAAATGCTGGGAAGACACACTGATCTGAAATTTCTCTGAAATTTCAAAATTATCTTTTGTCCAAACTATCTGATCTGCAGTCCTCACAAAAGATATTCCAAACAGCATTTGCTAAACAAGAGATTTTTTTAAATGAAGTCAAAGCGATTTTTAAAAGTCACAACTGATGAGTATGTGGAACAGATCTCAAGAAAAAGACTTTGACAATCTATTGATCTTAGTCAAACCTATCTAAACTCTCTTTGATGCCAAGCCTACAGTTAGTTCCACTTCAGGTTACCTCCAGATAGCGGGTCAGCTCCTCCACGCACACCAAAAGTCAAGTAGGTCTGAGTAACTTTTAAAAAATACACGACAGGGGACAGTTTGCACCTTTAACCACCCATCGGCTGGTTTCCAACAGTGAGAACGGGTGCAAGTCACTTGGTGCAAAGAAGGAGTGAGCAGTATTTGGCAAGACAGGGACAAGCTTTCCAGCCCATGCGAAGCTCCCAGTTATCAGACTGGTGAGCGTAATGACAAAAAACGTACCTGTCAAGCGTGCCACGTGAAGTTAAATTGCATGGTAGAACTAACCATGATAATAACAAGATTGAGCAAACGATTTTAAGTCCCCTCCCAAGAGGAATCAGAGAGGGCGAGGGCCTACAGGACTTTCTTATCTGGAAAGGGTCTGATTTCCACAAGAAAAGAGTAACACTTCATTGAGAAAACAGACTCGAGGGTCCAATTTTTATAAAAGACGCTCGTTTCCATGGAGAGTAAAATCCAGAGCATTGTCAGCGCCTCTAAAGAAACACACACAGATGATATTCGGTATTGTGCTTCTGCTCAATATGCTGTTTTCATGAAGTTTTGATTTTTTTTATTTCACATCTCTGAAGTTGACCTTAGTTCTTGCACTTGACACTAGTGACAAGCAATTTTTCTCTTTGAGTGAGTAAAGCACATTGGTTTTATATTGACTTCTAACGAGGTAAACGAAGAGAAGATTTCTTTTCATTTACTGTGTTTTCATTACATTTGTTGTCTGCTTAGTATTAGACATAATACATCATTGCAAGGAAACATTCCTTGCAAGTTCCTTCCAAACCGTTTTGCCTTTTCAAGCAAAGTCTTTACTTTGTCTCTCAAACCTGATCTATGCCTTTATTTGGCTGAAACTAATTTCATCCTCGATAACCATAACACGTCATTCTGCCCAGATATCGCTGAACTGTTGATGAGTTACACAAGGAGCTAATAAAGCTTAGTAGGACTTAGTGAAATCCTGGGTAAGCTATTCAAACCAAATCCAACTCTTCCAGTCGGCAGCGAGTTCGGCACTATCTGCAGGACACAGTTATAAAATTAAGGGACCTTGACTAGGGCAAAATAAAAATATCAGACCACCAAAATGTACAAACTGGAAAAGGAGACACAATGTAGGACGTCGTGCTATCAAAGAGGGTAATGTGCTGGGAAATATCATAATATTAGTATCTCCATGACTCCAACTTCATAAAAACATAGCAGGCACAAGAACTTACAGCACCCTCATAAACCAGTAGTACACAATTTGCTAATTCCCCTCAGGCTCATCATGGAAGATACGTGCAAATGTCACTCAAAGCTATCCTTACATTTCATCTAGATGTCTTGTTTCATAGCAGGAAGTTGTGCTAATAAGTCATAAAGGTTCTGTAATTCATTATGTTGCCATTATCATTTGTAATCTTCCTGTAATTAGGTATCAGTGGCTTTCCTCAGAGAACATATGATTGAGCCTTAACTGGCAGACAATTCTCAGCAGCATATGACTGCAAGCGCAGTGTTTCTCAAGTGTATATTTAATGTATGGAGGGTGGATTTTTTTCTATGTGCAAGCCAGTCTGCCAGAGAATATGTGCTCATTACTGCGTGTGCACTTCATGTCTGACAGGTCTGTGGTTATTAATAACCAGTCGGATCCCCTCGTTGCATAAACCAGCATAAGCAACCTATTTTGGCTTACAGTCTGACATCAGGGGGAGCCCACAGCAATACTGATGTAGGAACACAACTATTTCAGTCTCCTACTTCAAACTGTATCAGCGGTCAGTTTTCTTAATACATGAATAAATCAGTTGTTCTTTGCTTAAAATAATTAAGCCCGGGAACATGGAGCACACACGCAGACGTTTCCATCATGATACAGTCCAAGTGGGTTATATAGGGCCAACCCTCATATGTATCTCTATATACACATATATGGAATATAGTGCTGGGCATCTGTCCATCACACTGTCATGTACAAACCCTGTAACCTGAGGCTCCTCTCAACAAAACCAGGAACAATCATTCTCTTCCCACTTTCTGCAGCTACTGCATAAAGATCATCCCACTGGTGAAGAGCCATCGATGGCTCTGCCAGCTAAAGCCAGGCTCGAGGGGAGCAAACCAACCTTTTTCTAGCAAAAATTTAGGTGTGCTATAAAAAGGAGAAAACAAAAAAAAATCACCCTGGCCTCAACTGTTTTCACAGCAATGGCAGTGGGATATCTGTCATCATTAAAACACTGACAAAACTACAGTTAAAAGGGCTCGGCGAGTATTTCCAGCTGAAGACTTAGAGGGAAAACTCTTTAGTCTTCTCACAAAGCTCCGTAATATGCCAGTAGCAACCTATTACAGTAAGTACCTACCCTCACTGAAAAGCAAACAATGAATATCCCCTTATCTCTCTTTTTGTGCAAGGGAAGCCATTAGCTGGCAGAACCGAAACCGAGTGTGAAAGCAACACGTATTATGCCCACATTGCAGAGAGAAACGCCGAAATAATTAATAGCACCGAGATGTCTAATTACCTGCATATTTATATTTAGTAATTCAGTTACTAGCATGACACTGACATCATTCTTCCACTTACAGTCAGCCCCTTTATCTAGTCTATCTCAAAAGCATAGTTCCCCATAATGTCACATACTTGCTGCCTTATCTTTCGTTTCAGACATTTGCGATAAAGTTTTAAAAATAACTTTAAACGTCTTTTAAAATTCAAATGAAACTAAGAGATACATCTCATTACCCATGATTGCTATTGACAAAAATAACACGGTATCACAGGGCTTCTATCTCCAAATCTCTATCGGCTGATCCTGAGCCACTGAGGTATTAAAAAAAAAAAAAAAAGAGAGAAAAGAAACAGTATAAAACGGAAATATCAGACCCCTCCTCGCGAAATGAGAGCTCCCAAAAGCTATAATGATCCCCCTAAGATATCCACTGTAGACATAAATTCAGAAGACTCCAAATCTCTGAATTCTAAATAATTTTAACCATTTTCATTACTTAGTGATTTCTAATTGCCATGAAAGTTGCTGAATTGCAAATGCTGCAGTAGAACCCTAAAAGTCACCCAGACATAGATGGTGAAAATCAGCAACTGTCCCCATGGTTTCGAATGTTTTCTTTATTTCTTTTGATTTGATTTTTTGAACCCCGAAGTAGAATCCTAATGAGATCTTTGCACAGAAATACCCCCACAACCCACTACTCCAAATGTATGTTTATAAAACCTGGATCTTAATGTCTTGGTTCTGCAAATCCTTAATGATAAAGAGAGACGGAGTAAAATTTGAAGCATAAAGCTATGAAAGTGCATTTGAAGGCTCTTTTTCCTACATTCACAGGGAGAAGATACCAGGTAGAAAAAGTGTAGAGCTGAAGAAATATGGTTTAAATGTGATATTCATCTTACATTTAAGGGAAGCTCCCTGCTTCACTACCAGGTAGCAGGGCTTAGAAATATTTATTAATGAAAGCCTGGGCTCGAGTTTCCTTTCATTAGACAAATTGCCTGTTTTCCCCCTCCCCATAAAAAAATTGCTGTGATGCCTGTCTAGTTGTTGTCTTTCTACCTCCAAGCAATCTGCACTTTGGTGATGGGAGCTATAATTTTATTACGCACACAGTTTTAAAATTAATTCTGGTGTCCTTGAACTCATAGAAGAGATATCTGACAAACTGTACTGTACCCACTCAGAGCTTCTTGGAAAGAAAATGGTATAAAAATAGAAAATACCATTACAACATCATAGTGGTACCAAACATTTAACTGGCTATTTGGTGAAACTTCTTTTAAAGAAGTTTTTCAGTGTCAGATCATCTTTCATTCTTCCATAGATAAATATTTCAACATCAGAAGGATCATCATTTTACCTACACTCTGTAGCAAACATTCAACACCTACGTGCAGCAAGGAGGAATGTAGCATTAGTTTTGCATCTTTTTTCAGAAAAGGTACGAATTTCCAAGGATTCAGATAGAAGTGAAACACTTTTCTATGCGTGAATCTTCCTCGGAGCTCCAGGCAGATCTGACTGAAGTCAGCGTTCAGCCCTCAACCTGGGATGGGGAGACCTGAGGCACGTGCTAAGCCTCCAAAAACACATGAAGTTTCTTGTAAAAGACAGAACTTGGGAACATTATATCAAGAAATCGATAGAGCTGATAAAGCAAGCTAAAAGGGTAAACTTTTTTTTTTTTTTCCCCCTTCTTTCTATTCACTCTCTCGGTGTTGACATGTCAGAGCATTTCTTTCAGGAATGAAATGCCAGCAGACGGGGACAAGGGGTTGTCTGGAGTTCACTGTTTGCTGCACGCTTATGCCACAGTGCTCTCAGCTGTAAAAAGATAGAAATTCCCCTGAGTAAAGAAAAAAACCCCACAAACCAGCATATTCTACCAGATACATTAAGCAATAACCATCATCAGCCATATTAGATGAACAATTCCTTTCTGCTCCCTCCCAAGCTACGTTTCAGAGCTGCCTCTTTGAAAGAAATCCAATTTTTTCAGTCATGCAAAGGGCTCCTGCCTCACCTCTGCATCCCAACACGGGGCTCAACTGCAGCGGCTGCTTTTCAGAGGCCACCACTTTAATAGAGATGAAGTGAACATTAATTACAGAATATACCAGCAATATTGGAAACGAGAAAAGGAGGTGGCAGCTGAGTGACAAGCATTAGGAACAGGATTTTCCCTTTTTACCACTAACATGGGATGAGCCAGAAGGATGCTCAGTGCAGGGACGTGCTGAACTGAGGCTGGTGCTGCTGCCCAAAAAGTGGCCTGAGACCCTTCGCTGTTTCTCAGTAGATGCCAGGATGAGACTCTTCATCATCTATAGGGTGGAAGGAGCAAAAATCTCCAACCTTTCTGAAGTTCCTGTGGAAGGTGAACGTTGTATTATCCTCTCTTTTTGGTGACTTGTTGACATCTATCATGGGGTTAGCTGGAACTGACCACAAGAAACCATTGGCCCCGTATTTTGGAATCAAACACTGTTATCCTAAGAGCTGCATACTGTATAAAATATGCAAAAAAAATGTTGTAATATTAGAGGACTGGTGGTATCACCCTCTGAGAAGCACTTGTGGAAGTTGCTCAGGATCCTGTGCATGTTGCAGCTGGTGCTTTGCAAGTACAGTGCTATGAATGTTACCTTCCCATTTTTGTGAACTCGCATTTTTGTCAACAGCACACTGAAAAAAAAAGAAATCTCCTGAATTCTTCATTAGTTTAAGGGTATAAATAGCCCCAAATTGCACGTTGGGACCATCATTTATCCCTAGTTCTGCATGAACTTCATTTTCTTAATTGAAACTAATTTTTACCTAACCCAGGAAAAATAACAAACGTCAAGAAAACTCTTTTTTTTTCCCCCTCCCTCAGCATTTGCTGAAGCCAGGTCCCTTGATTCAGAAAGCACATTGGTTTAATCCAAATTGCTCCTGATGTAAGCCCAAGTCGTCTAATGAGATAATGAGATATACCACTATGCATTGCTGTGCCCCTGAGAAATCTCATTAAAATTCGGAAATAGCACTATTATTAACCACTTTTTTTTTTCCTGTGAATACATTTTTAAAATATTTAACAAGATCTATAGCAAACAGAGTAGTATCCATTATTATTTGACGAAACATTTTCCCCAATTTCCTGACTGCCCTAGTTTTGCAATCCCTGCTACAGCAGCAACAAACTCAGTGGGGCTCTACGGAAACGCAGAAATTGCTCTGACAGATTTTCAGGTCATTTTTGCAACACGTGGAGAAGAGATCTTTTTTCTCTGCCACTCCTGTCGATTTTGCATTCCTCGGGTGTTTTGTACAAAAGCCCGTTGGATAGCAGAAACAATTTTTATTAGCTTAATACATCGATGCGTTACACATTGGTTCTCCAGCTCCTGACAGGTGCGTTTTGACTCAAGAAAATATAGAACTGATGCACGAACGAACAGAATGGGTTCAATATTTTAAAAAGGAAGCCCAGACAAGAAAGGTGACAAGCGAGGAAGCCAACAGTGCACTATCTAAATATCTACATACATATTTACACGCACACCCCATTTGTACAGCACTGCTGAACTTCAGGCAGGTCAGCCGTTCCGGCGACTTGAGAAATAACCATAAATCCCAAGAGAATGCAAAGGCTGCCACAAGCTAATACTGAAGAGCAAAACACCAGTAGCTGCATCTGTGAGTAACTTCTTATTCATCAACATATATACTCTGGCTGGTGCACTGGAAGGCACCGTGCTGTCTTTTTTTGTTATAGTGTTTATCGTCCCCTACAGCTTACCTGTTTCCACATGTTTTGGAAAAAAAAAATAAATTTAAAAATGGCTCTAGCTGCAAACTAACAACCTTCTATGTCAGCTATAAGTAAACTTGGGGAGGAATAAAAATAGGTTGTGATGGAGATTCCAGCATTCTTCCCAAGCACTCAGCTTGAACCAGTCAATACAATTTCTCCTTATCCAAGAATCAAGTCAAAAAACGATACTTCTAAACTCTTGAGGAAGAAGCTTGTTCTCTTTCTCATTTTCTTCTGGCGAGAAGTGTTACGATTGCTTTGGAAGACTGATTTCTTTCACTTTAAAATTCACTTGTACTGTTTGTATCTTGAAATAAGTGATTTAAATGCCCTTCTGACTAAAGAGAACAGAACTGCATTTCATTTGTGACTATTCTGTGACATTTCTGAAAAGTTAATTTGAACCCAGAAAGCCAATTTACATGGCTAAATCCCTGGCAACGTCCTGCTCTAATGGATTTTACTTTTTAAATTTATTTTTTTTTAGTAAAGCATTTTAAAAACTGTCAGAAACCCCATCATTAGAAGTGTGTGTAAAGCTTTAACTCCCCTGGCTTTTACAAATGTGTTAGAGAAAAAAAAAAAAAAGAGGGAAAATTAATATTCTTGGCTGGTACTTCATACCTGTGGGAAAATTTTAACCAAGATTTAGGTTGGGAAAAGGTGTACATGCATGAGTGACATAGATAAATACATATATAAATACATATATATACACACGTACACAGCATTGTCATACCAACGTAGTGATCTGATACTCACAAATTCTTGCGCAATGAAAACTGCTGAATAAATGTAAAACATCCCTTTGATATACAATCAATTCAATGTGCCTTTCAGAAATCTCATGGGGCTGAAGTAGGTTGGAAATGCACCCTACATTTTACAAAAACTCGTTTCTTCTTTGAACACCCTCCATTTATGAAAATCTAGGTGTTGTGCTTTTCCCCAACTCAGCATCTCTCTGCGCACCATATTAGTGAGATGCATCCAAAAAAAACAAAAAGAAAAAAACATTAACATAATTAAAAATAAGCATCCTTCCCATTTCTCTTTATTAAGCCAAAAAGTAATTATCTGAGACATGCTGTACTGGATGTTGCCTTTGCAAAGAGACGAGCCCAGCATCGTAAACAGTATATGCATATTTATGTGCCCATTTGTAAACATTTTATTTAGTTGATTTTCAGTCATCAGTTTCTAAGACTTTTAAACACAGTTTAATTAAATTCCGTGGACTTAGAAACAATTACCATGCACTCATTTTAGAATATTCTCAGCAGCCAAATGTTCAGTGTGTTGTTATAATTTTTGGTAATGATAAAGCGTAAATTCATGAGAAGTTAAGACAGGGCGGCTATAACTTTTCTCAGGGAAAGTGTTGAGTGCACTTGTAAATTAATTTATACCAAGTTGCAGTGAACAGCATATTTTCTGGCATTTGGGGAGACTTCCCCTCCTATAGCTACTCAAAACAACCAGAACTGATTTGCTTACTGTGGCTTCAACAGGGGTGGTCAATGTTCAGTCTTAAATGATGAAACCCAAACGCTTGTGTCGAAGGTATCTCATTAGACAACTAACTCTGGGACAAGTGAGTGTACAAGAAATGGAGGTTAAGATGGTAAAAGCAACCATTCTTCAACGCTCAACATCTTCCTCGTAAACATCATGCAGATATAGTCTTTAAAAAGAAAAAAAAAAGCAGATTAGGGAATACTCAAGGCAAAGTGGAAACTAAACAGGTCAGAAGACAAAAAATGGAAATATATCCAAAGATTAAAATCAAAGGTGAGCAGGACATGAATGCCAGCAACAAGAACGTTCAAGTAATGCCCCCTCATTGCAAACCCATATGTTGCAACTCTTCCCTGATCGGGGTCCCCTTGTCCATGTGGGGACATCTCCAAGCAGTGATGTTCACTGGTGCTGGTGAAAGAAAAGCTCTTCTGTAGGCTTTTCCGAGGTATTAAGTGGTTTCCCTCTGCCTTCCCTCCATCTGCTTAGAAGTCAACAATTTAGGTTTTGATGAGGGTAACGAGGCCAGTTCTGGGAAGTCACAAGCCCTTCAAGTCTCCTCAGAGTAAAAGGGTCAAATCACCTTGAACTTCTCACCTCTTGAGTCTCACTCCATTTACCATTCAGCTTGGTACCACTGGCCAAGACATTCTTAATTTTAAGCATAATTCTTTAGATAATAGAAGTTTCTGGATTGAGCATATGCTGGTATTCCAACAGTGGGTTGCACTGTTGCAGCTGCTTTGCAAATGGTGTTTGAATATTTTAAAACCCAAATGAATCCCTCACTTTAATGTTCAGCAGAACAACGCACAAGTCTGAAGAACAGACAAGCCAAGTATATAACAGCTCCTTTTCAAAAGGAGCTAGATGTAAAACCCAGATGTGGAAAACCAAAGAGAACCCCCAGACAGATTATGCAAGCAAAGGGTATAAGCATTAGATCAATCTTGTCTCTTCAGTGAAGTCAGCAGAGAGATCACTCAATAGAAGTGCGATGAGATAAGGAATTATGTTACTCCACGAACAATGCAGGCTTGGGGGATACAGGAGAGAGATCAGTAGAAGAGAAGGGTAAAGAATGAAGTAAAGTTAAAAATGTAAAGAAAATGATTCAGGATTTAACCACACAGGAAATCATAAAGCAGAACTTAATTTTAATCACCTCAACATTACTAAGACTGTGGGGTTTTGTTAAAGCAAGATAGTTCAACAAATAACCTTCGTGAAACTTCTCTCGGTCTTTCTAAACGACTGTGCAGGAAGTCACACAGAATCAGCCCCGTTGTCTCTCCCTGAAAAGTCAAATTCCAGTGATTCACATGCTCTGGGCAAACTTGACACTGCAAAGTGTCCACTAATTGTTATGCATCTTCAGCATGTTAGTGACTCATATTTACATAAATACGCTTCCAGGTGAAATAGCCTGTCTGCGATTTTCTCTGATGGAAGGTCAAATGTTTCCTCTTGGGGCTTCTGGTTTTACAGGTATTTCTGCAAAGTTCTGCACATGCCACTTCTCTTCTGGTTCATGGCTGCCCAGGGTGAGGTGGGCACTCACAGCAACTGGTGGGCTCTTTGAGCTCCGTTTCGTTCTCTTTTGCGTTCGACTTTCTCAAGTTTGACGATATCCATTCTGAATGGGAATGTCATAAAGATGATCACACAGCAAAGGGAGAATCAGCACTGGGTCAGTGGGTACCAAAAAATAGGTTTGGGAGTTGTCAGCAAAAATGTAACACTAAAACCTGTGAGCATGAATAATAGTACCCTAAAGAAGGCTATAAATACAGAATAGAATAGAAAGCAAAATGATGTCACTATGACTCTACAAGCAATTTGGGACACTCTAGAAACATAAGGACAAATATTATATTGTCAGAATAAGAACCTGAAGTCCAACATATTACAGATTTAATAATAAAAAATAAAGCTAAAAAAAAAATCAGAAAATGCACCAATCTCATTGCCCACAGCAGCAAATGAACTAGAAAGAAATGTAAGGTCTAATTCACAGACAACGGCAATATTGAACTGGGAACAGCATGTAACCTAAAGACAATATTTGGAACAGGCTCTCGTATGATTGAACAAAGAAAAATTCATCTACAAATATGACATATACTTCTAGACATTTTTTCCCCTTTTTCAAGACTGCAAATTGCTGTTAGCAAATTTCCTCTGCACCTTTGTAAAGGAGGTTTCTTCTGCTGTTAAAAGTGTGAAGACAACCAAAATTACATTATATTATTTGCTGAGAGATAGTGAAGACCCACAGGACTTCTGAGCTTGCTGCTCCACCCATCACAATAGGCTGCCAGGCTCCCCTACTACACATGAGGGCTGTAAAGGCAGTCTAGACAAAACCTCATTCCGCCACTGGGTTTTACAAGGAGAGCCAGTTCTTTTCCTACAGCATTGCTGGAGAATGACTGAGGGCCCCAGGCTGGGCTGGCTGGGGTCAGCTGCCTCCCAAAAAATGCAGGTGATTTAAGCTGGCAGTGAGTAAGTAGGCTTGCCACGGAAGAAGGGATTAGGTTTTGGTACTGAGCCTGAGGATTTCTTCCTTCTCGAGAGCAACTAAACCAATATCTTTTTTAAAAGGGAGTTTATAGAAAGGTGGAAATGTCTTAAAGCTGCAGAAATTGAAGAAAAGGGTAATGGAAGATGATGATTTGAATTAAAAATTAATGACTTTCTGAAGTTGTCTGCAGATTCAAAATCTGTAGTTGCCAAAAGAACGGAGATTGTGATGGGCTCAGGGCACCTCTCTCTAGAGAGATGCTGAAGTACTGCAGAAAGAGAAGCCACGCAGACTTTGGAGCAGCCACCTTCTGCTTTCGTACTCCTGAGGACGATTGTATCCAACTTTGGGAAAGAGAAAACAAGCTGGAAGCTTATGTTGTTGAACTGAAGCAGTGGAGACAGTAGTATTGCCAATGACGGCAAACCCCAGACATCTTCCGACTGGGCTATAATTATACCCAAGCACTGGTTGTAGGCGCTTCCTATGGGAGTTTGCAACGATAGAGCCAAATACTGTGAACAACCAAAATTTAAATTCTTCTAAGTGAATACTACTGAGGGCAAGAGGAAGACAGACTGGTTCTGAACAGCGTTATCTGCAGGCAGCTCTTCCCTTGTGTCCTACTATTTCACCTGTGTCAACTCTTTCAATTTTAAACTGAGGATGTTATTTACGCTGTAGGTTCACTTGAGCTCTCCTGTCCTCTCCCCACCATAAGCCTTATCTTCCTCTCTACCAAGTGAATAGTCTCATCATGCTACAACTCCATGGAGGAAAAATCTTAGTGCAGCCAAAGGCTTTGGAAAATATTTTACTCAGAGAGGGCAGTTAATGAACAAGAGAGAAACAGGTGATAAATGATTCCCATAGAAGACTCCAGCAAAAGAGCATCTAAGGAGATAAGAGGATCTGAAAACCAGATCGTGGCAGGAATCTGAAGCTTAGCATGCTGATTTTGCTAAATAGAATCTAAATGCCCCTGAATGTTCCAAGATACTGAAGGATCAAAGAGTTGACACTGATCAAATCACAAATGAAGAACAATTTGTTGGTATGGAAATATGAAAAAAAAAAATCCAATGAATTCCCCAGTTGATTTCAGCACAACAAAAGACAGTGTAAATGGGTAATTAAGAAGTGACAAAGGGAAGGCAAAGGGACAGAAGACACAGAAGGCATGAAAAAGACAATAAATGGCTGTTAACAAAGAAAGGATGATGGGCAGGTAATAACCCTATCAAAAAGCAGCTGAATGGAAAACCTAATTATCAGGAATCTGTTACAAGACACAAGGTGAGACAAACATCTAAAAAAGCCTGTTCTGTTCTCCTGCATGGCTCACACTGCCATGGTATCCGGACATCTCCAATCTCTCCATGCATTCCCTTCTCACAACGCTCTTTGAAATGCAGCAATATTGCTATTTCTTTTTAAAGCACAGGGAACTGAGGAATGTCACGCTAAGGCCAAGCTCCCCAGAGGAGCTTGTGTCTTCCTTTCAGTGATGCAGCCCAGATGTTCAGCCAAAAATCAAACGCTAAATCTGTGAGAAAAAACCGAACTGGATCTGAGTCCAAGGCTTACCTTTTCTTAACTGAGCAAACCATCACAAAATAAGCCAAAATTCTTTCCCTGGTGGGCAACAGTGCTAGAGATGGAGAAAGTAAGGCAGTGATGTCCCTCAATCAAATTGCTCTCAGGGCTAATATTTTTCCAACATCATTGCTCTTTGTTTAAAAGAGAGGTAGATAAAAAAGAAACTTTCCAACCCACAACAGAGGCAGGACTGGAAACTACAAGATACAAAAATGACTCCGGGGGGCATGCAGCAATCAAGATAAAAACCAAAACGCAATCACAAAACGCCACAGCGAATACATCTAAAGCCCCTGCTGCTTCAGACTTGCTGTTAAGAATTAAACAAAAGAAGAAAAAGGGCCTCTCTTCAGCAATAATGCTAAAGCCTGATAAAAGCTCCTGGGCTCTCCTTAATCCCATTGAGTAATTTTTCGCACTCCTCGATGGCAGCGTCTTCTCCTAGAAGCAGTAATTCTCACACCCGTGGAGCTGCCGCTCTCCTGCACTGGGGGACAATGGCGCTCCCGTGCAGGAACCATAAATACATGGTATATACACACCAGTGGCACCACTGAGAAATTAAGTGTCACGGGCTGTCCTACCTCGCTGGCATCCCTGTCTCTTATGACTTAGATCCATTTACCAGCTGTATCTCCTCATCCCTCATTCGCTGTTATTTCATTAAGCAGCTACGATATTATTTCCCATCAGTACCCTCCCTCATCCCACAATGCTCAGGAGATGCTTTGCTACAACTATAAATGATAATGCCATCGCCTTTTCACTCTTCTGGCGATGCCTTTGCTTTTACCCAGTTAGGACCCAGCTCCCTACGTCCCTCTCATGGAATCGTTAAGGTTGGAAAAAACCTCTAAGATCATCTAGTCCAACCATCTACCCAACACTACCGTGACCCCTAAACTACATCCTGAAGTGCCACATACATTTTTTGAAGACTTCCAAGGATGGTGACTCCACCACTTCCCTGGGGAGCCTGTTCCAATGCCTCACCACTCTTTCAGTAAAGAATTTTTTCCTAATATTTAATCTAAACCTCCCCTGGTGCAACCTGAGGCCATTTTGTCTTGTCCTGTCATTAGTAACTTGGGAGAAGAGACCAACATGCACCTCGCTGTCAACTGAAACTTGCTGCTTAAACAGTTGTACAGGGAGAGAGGAAAAAAACCAAACCTACTAATAGGAAAAAAAAATAAAAAGCATAAATATATTGCAGAAAACAGGAGGAACAGTGCTGAAAATCAGGTGACAGACTGCTGCCAACAGACTGAAACAAAGAAAACAGCGCTGCCTTTCACGGGAGCATTGGGGAAGAAGCATCGCTGGCACTCTCAGACACATTACAACCATCATCTTTCTGAGACAGTTTCCACCAAACACCAGAGCACAAGTAAAGAAGTTCCAGCATGTTTTCGAGCATGTGCAGTGAGAATTTTCATGATGTTGCAATACCAAACGGTGCTGGAGGGCCGGAGGACGCCAGAGGGTCTCAAGCACACCCAAGGTGAGAACAGCTGGGAAGGGACAGCAAGGAGGCCACCAGCCAGGAGTCACCAGCACTGCTTCCTAGAGCGTTTGCAGTAAAATAAAGCTTTCATGTAACTACAGCAACAAATACATGTCTTTATCAGAATAAAGCCCTCACAGAAAGCACACTTTAAAAAAAATAAAACCAAAAACAAACTCAAAAACCAGCATGAGGGTACCTCAGTTTGACATCTGAGCTCTACCTCTGTCTCCTTCTTGAGCTCTCTGGCAAATCTCCAGCACCTTACAACCTCCTGGACATTTCCACTCCTGAGGCAGAATCCCTCTAATAAAAGGAAAGCACGAAACGTGTTGTCGCCCATGTACCAAAGGGGTATTTTTAGACACTCAGAGACATCGGATGTCTCCAAGTTATCACTAGAACTTGAGTGGGTTGATGTTTTCCTCTGAATACAAGGCTCAAAACTGGTAAGAGCTCTCCATGAATGAAGCATTTTGAGCGAGTCGAATAAAATGAAATATTTCTCCTGTAAGAATGTCAAAATATTTTATTTCAGCTGAACATTTTGACAGAATTGGATAAACTTGGGAAGTAAGCAGCGTCTTGAAAATGTCTTGGAATTTTTTTTCAACTTCTTGCCCTGAGTTGGCAACAAAACACCAAAATCACTGAAGTTCTTCATGGGCTAGAAATGCTGTTGCCTCAGCTCTAACGTCTGTTAGAATAGCTTTTCTTAAGAATGTCTGTGTCAGGAGAGTTGGATGCCAATCACCCTAACCAACTGGATCATCTGGGAGAGCTCAAGCAGGACAGGCTGCAGCAAAATGCCTCTTGCCGGCATTATTAGCGCTCACCCAAATTTCAGCGGAATGCAGCAAACATGAGCAGATGGGCACCTACTTCACAGCTCGGCGTGTACAACTTTGGGGATGAATCTGGAAACTCACGGGAATCCGATTAAGTCTGTGGCTAAAGTGGCATCTTGCTTTCATTCACATCAATATCCCATTGAAAGGAAAAAAAAAAAAGAGATGAAGCTATTCTGTCCTCTGAAAGACACCCTGCAGCTGACCAAATGCATGAGATGAAACAGATAGGAAATTTCATCCCATAAGCCTGTGACATGTTGAAAAAAAAGACAGATCTAAAACTGGCCATTCCTCCACTGAAGAAATGGCAAATTCCGCGCAAATTCCCAAAGTGAGCCCAGCCCTGAAAGCAGCAACACGTACTGGACCTTGGAAACCACCGGAATACAAAATAGTCTGTAATTTAATGTTCTGTACTTTTAGACTCCTGGTGCACTTTCCTGATTTTGTAAACATACTCCTTGTTTTCTGGTTTCCCTGTACAGGGGTGGTCCTGGCCAGGAAACCTCTCCCTCGTTAAATAGCTCTGCAGAAGGTGCTGAGTTTGAGATACATACAAGTGAAGACGAGGGAAACCCGACCTTCTCCTCACAATCCCTTTTCTGACAAGAGGGTGACAAATACAAACCTTGACGTTGCAAAGCATTATCACTTTAAGCCACTTTTCACATCACCTTTCTATTTTTTTCCTACCTAACGCACCAAGGGCATCACGTACTCTATTAGGATGTACTGAAAATCTCTGCAAATGATGGCTAGAGATTCCCAAAGCAACTCTTTCCTAAAATTTCTAATTGCATCAAAAATTAAACAAGCAAGAAAAAGAAATCCATCTTTCCCTTGAGAAAAATTCCTGTGTAATCAACGGAAAATTACAGCAATTCTACAGATTTTCTTGAACAGCTTTATACGACTAAACGAAGTTCTGCTCCTACCTTATAAAATACATAACAGAAACATTCCTGGTGAAATTATGCAAGCTGCTTAAGTCATCTTTAGAGAAACAAAAATGAAATTTTTGATAATTCACGCAGAAATATCACAAAATCTGTATCTGGTTAAAAATCTTTTAGGGATTCATATCAAGGTAGAAAATAAGTGATGTTTAGATTAAGAGTCAGTAACGAGTTCCACGCTTGTCTAAATCAAATGTTCGTTGAAAAACATATTTGATATTACAGCAGCAGTGTGTAGCAGCATGGAACTCCGTATGTAGTAGCATACAGATAGTTGCATTTGATATGTAAATAGTAACACTTGATGGCAAAATTGATTCAGGGAGGTGTTGACTGGCCTGACCTTGGCCAGAAGAAGGTTTGAATTTTAACTGAGCCGGGCAAGGCTCTGGAAGTTTTGCCCAACCTGCCTCTACCAAAAAACGCCACCAGACACAAACCCATCACATTGGGCAATGTTCTATTTCAGGTTCTTACTGCAAAGAGAGGCGAGTAAAAAAAAAAAAATAAAATTAATCCTCCTCCTTTCTGCTCTTTCACATAAATCAAGAAAGAAAAGCACAGATTACATTAGAAATGTTCTTCAATAAGTTCTCTGAAGCACAGTGGAGTCAACTTGTCTTGGTCACAGAAGGATGAGACAGTGTAATGTATAACCTAATCTTCGCCTCCCTCTTTTTATTTTATTTATAATTAATTTCCACATAAAAGGATTGCACTGATCTGAAGCTATTGAGAGACAGACGGGTATTGGCCAGAAGACAGATGTCTCAACCCTGTGAGAACTTCTAAAAGTGAGTGCTAGTGACATTTTTCTCTGGTCACTGCTTTGCTGTAAAACACGAGCCTTGATTTCTTCAGCTAACTGGCACGATCTGTAAATAGGGAGGAAGCTTCTGACTCATAACAATCATTTGCACAGACCATAATCCCTTAGCAGAGGGCAAACAAGACACTGCCAGAACAAGTGACAAATTGACCCTGTCAGTATTAAGTTACTCTGGATCCTCCCATATCAAATGAAGTTTCTTGAAGCCACTGCACATGCACCTCCTCTGACCCGCAAGGGAATCAGAGTCCTTCATCACCCAGGGAAGTTCACCATGTTTTGGGTTTGGTTTGTTTTTTTTTTTTTTACTTAGAAGGAATTTCAGCAATGTTTCTATTCACAGCTATAGTCTAGAATCCTAACTGGGCACAGACAAACCAGTTCAAGAACAATGTCTCAATGCCAACGGAGCGCTCAAGAGCGCTCCGCTGCGTGTTCAAAACAGAGGGAGCTTGACTTGATCTTAAAAAGAAATGGGAAATAAACACATAACTTCACCCACTGGGACCTTCCAGAAATTCTCTGAGCACACGTTCTTCCACTAGACAGAGCATGGTGTTTGCATATTATATAAGGGGTTTTGGCTGCACACTCTAGTTAACGCAGTAGCTGAGTATGGGTTATAAGACATCAGTAAAATTCCAGACATTTCCTCCAATGCACCGATGAGCACTGCATTTATTGCTTTAGCACAGGACTATTCATGCAGCTCGTGCACGGCGAGGTTCTCACACCGTAATCACTGCTCCAGTACTTCAGAGATCATCTGTACATATCCCTGAGCTTAACCCACAGCCTGGACTCATGTATTTCAGCAGCTCTTCCCACATCTCACTCTCTGCATCTCTTTATTGGCATAAGGAGCAACCTAGAAATGGGTAATGGCCTGCAATGACCAAACTGGAAGGCAACTGCCACACACAGGTCATCTTGGTAACCTAGCAGGCTGCCTTTTGTACACTGTCCTCCAGAGAACTGGAGGTTTATGTAGTGATTTGCTATCCCGTAAAAGGATGCTCCGTCAGGCAAGCACAGCCGGAGAAGCGCTACTTAGATTTGGAGGATTTGGTCAGTCTGATAAAGAAATATAAATCTTTACAAAAGGCCAGGGAATAAACTCTGCTTCTGACTCTTAATGTCCAAAGGAAGAGCTCTGGAGTGCTGGTCTAGACCCTTCTCTGTTCTGAGGGGGTATTTCACTAGGAAATACAGAATTTGCTGAGCCTGGTCTTAGAGAGGGAAAAAAATAACAAATCACTAGGGAAGTAATGCAGAGAGAAAAATAGCAGCTCAGAGAAATCTCATTTGAAAACCTATTTGACTGAGAAAAAAGCTGTGAGCTTTGCATGAATAAGTAAATAAAACACAGGAAGAACAACATTAAATCTGGAGACAGAAAAGAGAACATTTATGAGAAGAGAAACTGCAGTCAAGTAAGGTTTCCCTTTCTTCCAGAAACACAAAGTTGCTAGTAGGCTTTGCATGACACCAAAAATAAGCACAGAATCACATACTGAATATACAATGGACTTAACACCAGTGGGAAAGAGGAGAAAAAAAAATCTATTCTGTATGATATGTATTTCTTCCCACAGGAAAAAAAAACTCGAGATGTTTTCCCCATCCCTGCTGAAGGGTACTGCTTTCTAGATACAGCCATATATCACATGAGAATCATGTTCTTCAGTCTCATCACAAAATACTTGCATGCAGAAACCAAACCTGATGTGTGATCTCAAGCACATTTTAACTCTGGACAAAAGGTAACTACTGCTATTACGCCCTTCCAAAGGGTCTGCTACGCGGTTCCCACACCAGATTTCCTTCCATTCATTTTCTTCTAATGACTCTTGACACTACTAGTAATTGAGAGAGCAACAGGCTTTTTCACACATCTAAAAACCCGGGTTAATTTAATTGAATGAAAGTACATTAATAATTCTGGATTTCTCTTTTTGCAAAGCAGAACAAGTTCTTTCATCAGATCCAGGAAGGGACATGAAACGTCATGCAATGTTATTCTTAAGATAATCATTTCACTAAGTTAAAGCTAGGGAAAACATTTCTCTGAGTTATTAGCTGTAATCTTAGAAACAAGCCATCAAAGGAAAAAAATTAAAAATAAATAAAAAATGCATTGCTTTAAAAAAAAAAAAGGCAACTGCAGAAAGCAGGCTGTGACTTGAGAAGAATCTCTGCTTGAGATTCAGTGACCAGAATGGGAGTTCTGATTGTTTCAATCTGCCAGTGTCACTTATCTATTTCCATGGATTTTATAATAATAAGGGACCAGAGGCACACTAATCACTGTAGCAGTTTAAACTTCTGGTCAATGGCAAATTCATACTAAATTTATCAAATGAATCCTTCCCTCTGTTTGTCTTACAGATACTCAACCTTCAATTATTTTTTAACAGTGTATAAATATTCATAAATGTAATAAACACATATTAGAGAAATGACAGCCCAGAAGATTATGTTACCAAAGACCTGGAAATGCAGTTGCAAAGCAGAGTGAAACCTCTTCTACAGTGCACTGACTCTGCAGCAGAGCCACTATAGTTTCCCACCTTTATATCCATCCTGAAAAGACCCCAAACACAGATCCATCATGAAAAGTTATGGTATCTTCCAACTGGTATGTGGTGAGTAACATGAAATACAATCCTATGCAAAGCATTCATGGAATCATAGAATGGCTTAGGTTGGAAGAGAC
>NW_009734671.1:0-8116 GCF_000703405.1 Apaloderma vittatum | reverse complement strand
AATGATAGGATGAGGGGGAATGGCCTCAAGTGGCGCCAGGGGAGATTTAGATTAGACATTAGGAAGAAATTCTCCACTGAGAGGGTAGGTAGGCCCTGGGAAAGGCCGGCTAGGCATTGGAACAGGCTGTCCCGGGAGGTGGTGGAGTCGCCATCCCTGGAGGTGTTTAAAGAACGAATAGATGTGGGGCTTGAGGATATGGTGTAGTGGTTAGAGAAATGCTGGGAAAAGGATTGGACTTGATGACCCTGGAGGTCCTTTCCAACCATAATGGTTCTGTGATTCTGTGATTCTGTTAAGTGATTAAATGCTAGATTGCATAAAGACAACAGAGCCCAGAGGAACCTCTTTACTCTGCTCCATCCCGTCCCTTACCCTGGGCTATCCCAGGAACGTATCAGCTCTATGGCCTGCGTGAGACCCAAAGGGGAGGTAATTGTGTATCAGAGATGCCATAACTTTACTGAAATACTGAAGGAAAGAGAGTTTCTAAGACTGACTACTGACGATATAGGTGGTCCAATCTGGCTACTGAGAGGTCAGAAGAATTAAGATATCTGGGATCTGGCTGCTAGCAAAGTCACAGATCAAAACCACCTACTGGAGAGATCCATTCACGCATGTGTCCATGCCTCTGCATGAGGCAAACGGGGAGATGAGGGAACACATAGGCCAGATACTGGATAGAGAACATCTGTGTTTTGTTACTGGAGGGAATTAGGGGTTGTGTGGGTCTCTGCAAGTGTGTGTGTATGTATCACAAGATGGTGTGCGACTGTGAGCATCGGGGGCTCATGTGTCTATGTGCTAGGCACCAGAGAGAGTGAGGATAGAGCGTCAGCTATTATAAAAATGCCTATAATTTCCACTGGTGTTCTCATCCTGATCAGCCAAGACAGAAACAAGATACTTGTGGTTGTTGTATTTGAATGAGTAAATTGTATGTTGTATCTGTATTGATCTGTATGGTCAACTATGCAAAGATATACAGACTGGGGGAAGGGAGGGAGAGAGAAAGAGAGTATACCTATTGGGAATGCATGATCAGCCTCACTACTGGTTGGACCTGAGGTTCTGAAGCTGCATCAGCCTTGCCTTTGCTGGGCTACCAGATCTGGCAGTTCCTAAAATATTCATAACTAGGCGGTGAGATAATCAGGTGGTGTAATCAGTCCAAACAAAATACAGCTGATTACTCATCAGCTCAAAGTAAACTTTGTTGGTCCAAATGGCTATTCATTGCTTGTTGCAGGTGCTGACATGGCATAGTATAATTCAATAAAAATATTTTTTATGATTTTCAGTCTTGAATATGCAGGATACTGAGCCAGACATCTTGCAGTAGCAAATGTTGAATGCAGTAACTCTGATCTCCAATGAATACTATGTTTTGGGCTGTTTTGTCTTTACTGCTGAGTAATTGTTCAGCTGTATATTGAACTGATATTTTCTGGAATAGCTCTACTTTCAGTGTAGTGCAACAAGAATTAGGAAAACAAAAGCTTTTAAAACTGGCAATTTCTGTACTGTTACTTATTTTTAGAGGCATGCTGGTTCACTAACCAAGGCAATCAGTGACTTCTTTCTATCCAAAATCCTTGAGATGCAATTGCACTTTCACCTCTGTTTTTCCACCCTGGAGACTTAAAAAACCCAACCAACCCACAAACATGTGCTATGTGGAAACTCTCATACAAAGATACTTCAAAATACAGAGATAGAAACCAAATTGAAAATAAGTTGCAAAATGTTCGATATAGAGAGGTCATGGGGATTAAACTATACACTCAAGAAACTAGTTGTTTGACTCTACCAAGTTAAAAACAAAACTCAGTCTAGATTTGTTAAAAAGGTCATGAACAGTTGAACTGGACTTCTGCTTCACTCAAGCTAAGCTTTTGAAAAACTCTGTTCCCAGGGGAGTAGAGAAAGAGGATTGCTTTGGCTTTGGATATTCTTTACCTGATGTCAGCAGGGATTTGGTAGTGTCTGAGTTTTTCTTTGAGTTTTCTCATTTGCTTACATGCTTCCAAAGGAATGAAAAAAGACTATTTTTGCCTTTCATAAAGATTTTGAGGTTCCTTGGTAAAGCTTAAATAATTGGTATCAAAAGGTAAAACCCTCTCTGAGAGGTCACCATAGATAAAGGTTTAGCACCACTAACTCCAGCATTTCACTACTTCTTCCTGAAATAGCACAAACTCAGTGTAAGAATCAAAACAGTAAAAGTCCATATTCTGTAGAAATTAAAAAAAAAAAGCTATTGTATTATTTAAAAAGAAGCTGGACTGATGTGTTTCTGAGAAGTATCTTTGAACAAGTGGAAACTGAAGTGTATCACACAGTACCCATTTTAATCAGAATATTATCCCGACATTATAGACAAGGAGGCTATGTCTTTTAGCTTAGACAAAACAGTTCTATGTGTAACAGGCAATATGTGCATAATTCTGCAAGGCTTAGACATTATAACAACAGAATAATATAAAATTGTATTCAGCTCATACATTTGTACATAAGTTACAGCTGGAGTGGCTTCTCAAAGAGTTGGTAGCAATGTAAATACCAAAACTGGGAAGAGGAAAAGAGTTCAAACCAAATGGGAGTAGGAAGAGGTGATTTCAACTGCCCTTAATTATGAATAAATAAATAAATTAGAAACCTGAAATTTCCCTGATTATAGAATGATACTAATTATATAATATTACGTGTTCCTTAATATTTGGAATGAAAACTGGGTACTTATTTCCAATCTGGAAAGAAACTTCCAAATAAAATACTAATTTAAATTTCAGATCCATTTCAGGTGTATGTCTGAGTTTGATTTATGGTATTCATGGAATCATAGAATCATAAAATTGTCAGGGTTGGAAGTGACCTTGAAGATCATCTAGTTCCAACCCCCTCGCCATGGGCAGGGACATCTCCCGCTAGGTCATGTTGCTCAGAGCTGCATCCAGCCTGGCCTTAAAAATTTCCAGGGATGGGGCTTCTACCACCTCTCTGGGCAACCTGTGCCAGTGTCTCACCACCCTCTTGGTGAATGGAATGATCCCTAGAAGTAAAGTCAAGAATGTAACAATTCAGTCAGCCAAGCCAAGCAAAGTCATATCTTTTTTTGATTAGGAAACTTGATAAATTTATTTCAGTACTGCTAGCATCCAATGCTGTCAGTGAGTACAGCTGTGGTCTTTGGTGGTGTTTTATAACTTGGATTTAATTCACTATTGGGAAACGAAATTTCATTTATTTATGACCTTTTTTCACTTGAAACTTAGAGATGACTCAGAAAGTTCCATTCCAAGAAACCTCAGAGATACATTATTATTTAGAGAGTTTCCATATTTATGTATGTTTTATTTTTTTAAATGCTCACATTAAATACAATTCATTTTTGTTATTGTTGAATTCATCACCTTAAAATAAGAAAAATAATCCTTTGCTCTGGATTAATTATTCATTTTTCAAGACAATGTTTTTTACCTTGGAGGATGAAGATCCTTTTCCTCCCTTGATCAGTGATTGTCTGTGGATTGCTGTAAGATATCCAGTAACTCATGGGGATTTCTTAGCTAGTCATAAGCCAGTACTACTACAGTGTTAACTTTTGTAAATCCTACTTTAAATTGCACTTATCATTGCAATATGGTAATAGTTATAATTTTAGCCATAAACACATCTTGATATCATCTGTCAAAGATAGTACATATACTAAAGTTGAGCAGTCAATGAAGAATATGGAAAGATTTTGAGATGAAAACTACATTATCATTTCTCATGCACATTTTGGAGTAACCTAGTAATATATATTTTTTTTTCAAAAAGGTATGTATTTATAAAGTGTTACTAGATGTTGCAACTTCCTGTTCTTTGATTTTTATTGTAAAATCAGCATTTATAGGATTAAATTCTTTTACTGAGGGTTAATTGTCCCATCCTGTCCTCTCCTTTCCATGAACCTTTTTCTGAGGGAGATATTTTTCAGATCAACAATCGTTTTACCTCCTGCATGTAAGGAAACATATAAAATGCATCATTCATCAGAAAAAAAGCAGAGTCTGTGTGTGACTCATTTGTGTGTGCTGGAAGTAACTTTAATTTCATTATCACCATACAGAAACTGGTGGTTAAATATTGGCAGAAACTGCAGTATCAACAGTGAAGATCTATACTTCAACACTGAATAAAGCAAAAATGACAGTGATGTGAAAGGACCGAAAGAAACAGTACAGTGATCAGAAAGGGAAAAGCTCAGAGGAAATAAGTTTGCAGAATGTACCTGAAATGCAAAGACACAAATGAAATGTGAAATTAGAAATTCTGTGAAGAAGGGTCCCTTTAACAGGTATGGGCAAAAATGTATTAAATCATTCTGGGTTGATTCTGTCTTTTGGAGTCCAGTTGTTATACAGAATTTGTCACTTACACCTCTTCCAGTCTTTGTGTATTTATGTCTCTCATTAGCATTTTTTTATATTAAAAGCTTTATAGTTATAAAAACAAATATTCCAATACTCAGCATTTAATGACACCTAGTTTCGTCACCACTTAAGGATGTTACAGAAAAAGTAATTGAAGCAGAACAGACAGGGAAAGAAAAAAAAGACTAATACAAGACTGCAGGAAGAAGATAAGTAATAATTTTTTTTAAAAAAGAAAAAAGTGTAAATGCATAAATTTATTTAGTGTACTTTGTTATTACTCTTTTACAGTGGGTGGTGCCGAAAGAATTCCAGACTCCTATTAACTTTTTACAACCTCTTGTTTTATTAGCTTGTATTTTTAAGGCAGCGGTGAAGTTGTAAGATGAATTTTAAAGGTGCTAAAATGGTAATGTTGGTATGAAAAAATGTTATAATGCAAACGATTCATATAATTTTCTTATCTTTTATCGTAGCCCCACACAGCAACAGTTGTATTACTGGGATATTATTTAAAGTTAGCTATAAATATTTTACCATGATGACTGTTATCGTGTAATCATCACTGTAATTAAAGTCATGTCAAGCTAGAAATTTTCAATTTGTATGGGTACAACATATGTATTTTGACTTCTTTTTCAGTTTCATTAATATTCAAACATGCATGGACATAAAGTGGCAGAAACTGGGAAAACATGGAATCATTAAGGTTGGAAAATACCTCTAAGATCATCAAGTCCAACTGTCAATCCAACACCACCACGACCACTGAATTATGTTTCAAAGTGTCACCTCTACATGTATTTTTAACATCTCCAGAGATGGTGACTCAACCACTTCCCTAGGCAGCCTGCTCCAGAGCTTAGCAATCCTTTCTATGAAGAAATTTTTCCTAATATCCCATCTAAACCTCCCCTGGCCCAACTTGAGCCCATTTCCTCTTGTCTTATTGCTTATTACTTGGGAGAAAAGATGGACCTCCACCTCACTACAACCTCCTTTCGGGTACTTGGAGAAAGTGATAAGGTCTTCCCTCAGCCTCCTTTTCTCCAGGCAAAACAGTCACAGTTCCCTCAGCCACTTCTCATCAGATGTCCTCCAGAACCCTCACCAGCATTGTTGCCCTTGTTTGGAGACACTGCAGCACCTCAACACCTTTTTGTAGTGAGGGGCCCAAAACTGAACACAGTGCCCAAGGTGTAGCCTTACCTGTGCCAAGTCCAGAGGGACAATCACTTCCCTAGTCCTGCTGGCCACATTATTCCTGATACAGGCCAGGATGTCATTGGCCTTCTTGGCCACCTGGGCACACTGCTGGCTCATATTCTGCTGGCTGTTGACCAAGACTCACAGGTCCTTATCCGTTTTCCACTGGGCAGCTTTCCAGCCACTCCTTCCCAAGACGATATCATTGCATCGGGTTGTTGTGGCCCAAGTGCAGGACACGGCACACGACCTTGTTGAACCTCATACAATTGGCCTTGGTCCATCGATCCAGCCTGTCCAAGTCCCCCTGCAGAGCCTTCCTACCCTCCAGCAAATCAACACTCCCACTCAATTTGGTGTCATCTGCAAATTGACTGAACATGCTCTCAATTCCCTCATCCAGATCATTGTTAAAGATATTAAGCAAGACTGGCCCCAAAACTGAGCCTCGGGGAACACCACTTGTGCCTGGCTGCTAACTGGATTTGCCTCTGTTCACCACAACTCTCTGGGCTCCACCGTCCGGCTGCTTTTTTACCCAGCAAAGAGTACACCTTTCTAAGCGATGAGCTGTCAGCTTCTCTAGCAGAATGTTGTGGGAAGTAATAGCATGACAAGCAAAAAATTCTTATGCTATGTATGTAGCCAAATGATACAAAAATAGTCACTGAAGCTCTAAAAACTGCCGCTCCAGCATTCCAGTACGCACCAGCGTACTGCATACCTCACAGACATGGTGAATGTTGCACTACATTTCTCCTTTGCTTTTCTTTATACACTCATCACAGCACCTTCCAGGAAAGGTATTGTAGCGGACTGATTCATGGATTTTGCCTTATACATTTCTTATAATTTCTACAACATCCCAGCATGATTAGAAAACAACTGACAAATGCCTCAAACAGCCCTGGCGCTGAAAATGTGTGTAGGGATTAGGAAATGTTGTGGAGGCAGGATGGCCTTATCTCTAGCATATCTTTCAAAGAGATGGGACATTCGCATATGTCAATGAGAATTACTGGAAACAAGAATTACTGGAAACAATGAAGTGCATTGATCCCCTACCTGACATTCTGCACATTGCACATAGAAAATTGTGCATAAACTGAAGCAAAGTAAAGTAAAGAAGGTAGAAACAAGAAAAAGAAGAAAAGAAGAAAGAAGACAATGATGGATGCATCCTGAACTCTACTTTGGCTGGACCAATGCAGGAACCCTGACCAGTGATATCTCTCTCTCTCTCTGTTTCTCTTGCTCCCCTTCCCCCTCTTCCCCTTTTCCTTGCTAAGTAATGCAAGGTCTATCATACTGTTTATTTAGTTTTATGTCTAAATTTCTTTCTTGTGAGGGTCAAGTGTAATATTGTCTGTCTTAATATTGTGTTTAGATGTCCTTTATTATTCCTTGTTATTATTACTAAGTTGTAGTGCATTGTTTATTTATCCTTTTTCCTGGATTTTTGTTATATTATCTTCCCTGTCTTGCTTTTAAATTAGGATCAATTGTTGTGAGTCCCATCTATATGTGGTGATAAATCAATAAATGTCTGTGTATGGGCCTTGAGAGTTGTCTCACCATTGTCCACACCGCTGGTGTATTACGAATCTGAAAGTCACTTATCCCTCTCTCCTGGGTGGTACGTAAGAGGTGTTGACCTCGCAGCCAGGATAGGACTGCTTAGACCAAGTTACTGATGTGGACAATGCTTCTACATCCATTTTGAATCTCCTAAGACTAAATCTATATTGTCCTTTAAAGTATATGCAGTTAATGCATGGCTGAAAGATTGGTGCCACCAGCAACATTTTGGGTTTTATGATCATGCAGAAGTTAACACAGCACCAGGCATGAGAGATATATGGAGTGGGGCTGTCTCAGAGAGGGAGGAGAATTCTTGCTGGTGAGTTGGCGGGATTAATCGATAGGGCTTTAAACTAGGTTGGAAGGGGGAAGGAGATAAAACCCAACTCACTACAGATGAGCCAGGGGGAAGTATCCCAGGGTTAGATATCAAACCAATGATGCAGCTTAAGTGCATCCACTCCAACACAGATGGCACCGTGATAATAGGTGCTTCTCCATGGGCCCTGGTGGGATACACCTGTGGGTGCTGAGGGAGCTGGCAGGTATCATTGCTAGGCCACTTTCCGTCATCTTTGGTAAGTCATGGACAACAGGTGAGGTGCCTGATGACTGGAGGAAAGTGAATGTCACTCCAGTCTATAAGAAGGGCAGGAAGGATGGCCCGGGTAACTACAGACCGGTCAGCCTCACCTCCATCCCCAGAAAGGTGATGGTACATCTTATCCTTAGCACTGTCTCTAGGCATATCAAGGATAAGAAGGTTATTAGGAGCAGTCAGCATGGCTTTGCCAAGGGGAAGTCATGTTTGACCAACCTAATAGCCTTTTATTAAGACATAACCAGGTAGATGGACGGTGGCCTTGCAGTGGATGTAGTCTATCTGGATATCAGCAAGTCATTTGACA
>NW_009734670.1:0-525 GCF_000703405.1 Apaloderma vittatum | reverse complement strand
ATCTTGTCCAAGACTTGCAGGAATACTTTCTGGCAAATTCCTGGCAAATGAAGAAATCATTACAAGGAAATGCAATGCTGCTTTCCAGCTTAGCTCTGGGGTTTTTTGTGTTTTTTCTTTCAGAGCAGTAGCGATGCTTCCTCATTTTAGGTCCGCAGATTTCTTACAGTGAGATGGGAAAGAGATCAGGAACTACATTATTAAAAATTTATCAGTCAACAGTGCTTGGGATATACTTCAATGGCACAACTAGCATGTGTGCTGATTCACTCTATTTCAACAATGTTATTTCTAGTCCAGGTTTTGAGTATTTCATATGCTTTGGACGTAAGCTAGAAATGTGTGGTTTCAGTTTTATTCTGTCTGGAATCCAACCATTTCACAGCAGGTCATCCTGATTTCTCCTACATCTCTTCCTAAATTGATAAACAAAATTCTTCTGTGTTTTACCAGGAAAAAAACCCATCCTAAATCCATGGACTATGCTTCCAGAGAACAGAAATAGTAAGCAGCAAACAGAGTTAT
>NW_009734669.1:582-6401 GCF_000703405.1 Apaloderma vittatum | reverse complement strand
TTCAAATGGATTGTTTTTACGTTTCTTTACCGAGGAGTATCAGTTGAAGTTTTTATGAAAGCAAGAGAACACTACCACTATGACATGATTGATTGTCACTAGATTGTAAGCATGAGATTTAATTTGGAAACATACACACATGCACTTTTACATATATCTGTTCACAGCGCACACAGACACTGATGTTGTGTGCATTCATATGATGCTGTGAGAAGGCCGAAATCAGAACTGAACAGCCTTGATGTCTATTCAGCAGATATTCTTTATTGCAGCACTGGGCACACCTGGGATGGCTCCACCTGGTGTGTGCCCCGAGAAAGGCCAGACCTACAGCTTTTATACAGTTTAGATATACATATTCATGCAATTTCCGAGAACTCATTAACATGTTGCCGCCCACTCCCGCATGCATAATAGTCTTTCGGTGGTCATCGGGGTCTCTGGTTGTCATTTTACTTCATCATGGTAGTCTTCATCGGACGGGCCTGTTGATGGGCTCCATTCCTTGTCTTTGTTAAGAGACCCCAAGGCTGGCCTAGGCTGGTCCTGCAGATCTTACTGGCCCTTGGGAGTCCTGGGGTGTTCCATCTTTGAAGATAAGAACATCCTGCCCTTGGGGATAAGCTCCACTTGTGGGATACCTGTCTCACACCTCCATTGTCCCACTAATTCTGTTTGGTAAGAGCATCCCGAGTCTTTTATATCTCAGCTAAAACTACAGTTCTGGCTATATGGCTCCAGCTAAAACCATGGCTTCAATATATACATCTACGTCAGCTGTGCCTTCTGCAGAAAGTGTAAAGCTTTGGGAACTGGCTTCGATATTATTATTGCCATCTCACTCAGCCCTGTGCACAGAGATTTCAAGACTCCATATCCTGAAGACCCATTGATTTAGAACTTAGGCTTCCCTGAGCACTGACAGTTGGGTACTTGTAGACTTTTAAATTCATCTGGCTTAATTGACTGTCACTTTGGGCCCTTGTAGGTGCAAGGAAAAGTCAGCCTAGTGCTTTCAGGAAACTTCTGGAATACAGTCAGACAAACCCTTCATTCTGCATAAACTGCAATTGGTGCAACTGTGGCCAGAAATTGTAGTCTTTGACAGCTGCAGAAGCCAATGCATCGATCTCATCTTACTGCATCCAAACCCCAGGCCCTTGCACAGCTTAAGGCCCTATCCCAGCACAGCACCCTCAGAACCTGTGGTTTTGCCAACATTTCACCACAGAATTTCTGCTTCTAACTGTTTACTTATAAATTCTGGTAATTTATATTAACTCAATGAAGAAAAAGAAGAGAATATATCTTTGCCTAACAACCTACATATGAAAAGTACAGGATCTGCTGACAAATTCGTCGGAACAGCAAATTCCAAACATCAAAGATGTGATTATATTAAGTACCTTTGATTATAAAAATAAAAATAAAAATGTGTAGAGGAGCTCTTACTCTTCAACAGAAAAGATGGAAGGACAGTAGCAAGCGTTTATTTTTAAGTTGTTTGAAAATTAAGTATAAAACTGTTGATTACATAGAGGCAGTAAGAAGAAAAAAGGTATGGAGAACATTAAACTTTTCCTTTCTGCTCTCTTCAGTCTAGAACTTGTTATGAGATAGATCATTCCTTCAGCTATTTTCATGTACAGTCATTATGAAGAAACTACTATGGAAATCAGAGGCAACCTCCCTGCAGAGGAGGTGTCTACCCATTTTATGAGGCCCAACAGCTACCAACAGAGCGGGGAGTGTGGAAACCCTGCAGGAGCTTCCAGCTCCAGTGTTGTTTTGTAGCTTCAGACAGCCCAAAGTACATTTTCCCTGCGTTGCGGCTTATCGGCGCTCGCGTGACAACCAGGAAGCTGGCTCCATTTGTCTCCTTACATCCCACTTTACAGGTGCGACGTTTTTTGTCAAAAAGGCTGAAAAAGGCAAAGCGTTTCTTCACTTCAGGGGCTGCCTTTCTCCACAGTGACAACGGCAGGCTGTGCAGCATTGGGTTGAGAACGTGGACAGACGCAGCAGGCAGGAAGTGTTGGACAGTACGTGACAGACTGAGACTCTCTTCCTCCAAGGAGGAGGCTGTGGAGAAGGAAAGCTTCCTGGAGACCCAAAGGGGCTGTGGGGATTCTTACTCCTGGACTGAAAACTGGGCTGAAAAGCTGCAGAAGAGACTGATGCTTATGCTCATATTGCTGGTAATTCACTAGTACAAAACAACTGTAAGCCCAGCTTAATCAGTCAATTAACCTCACTCTGCGGTTGCTTTTGCGTCGTCAAAGCAGAATAAAGCAGCTGGAAGATACAAGGGGCTCTGGTGTAAAACATCTGGCCATTGTAGCACTGACACTTGTTATTTCATGTGTAATAACAACGTAGCAGTATTTGACCAAAGGAAAACAGCCTCTTTTTTTTGCTTTTTTTAACTCAATGTCAAAACATGTACAAAAATTCTCTGGTCCAGATCATCAAAGCTGTGTCAGCACCACCTACAGTCAGCAGCACAGAATCATTGTGCAACCACCGCACGTTGGTCACCTGCGCGCTGTGACCCACGTACTTCTTGAATTTTGCGTGTTGACCCTGTAGCACAAAGAATTTGCGCGTTAGCAGCCTGATATTTTGCAAACAGCGCCTTCCTTAATTCCTTCCCTTGCACAGTTTCTAAGCACAGAAATAAACACACTTATTACCTTCACTGGATATGAAAAAAGCTTCACAAACCCCAAATCATCTCCTGTAGCTAACAGCGTTCCATCTTTTGTAAGACTGGCTGCATTTACAACGGTGACATCACTGTGCATGGGCCAAATTCCTTCAAAAGTAGGACCAAGAACACTTGTCCAGGTGTCCCACTCAATCTTCTCTATCTGCAATCAAAACTTTCCTGAAAGAAATCATCTTAACAAATATCAAACACACACTGGTTTTTCACCCAACCATCTTGTGCACATAGATCTCACCACCACCTCCCTCACAAGGAAAGCTTGTCCAAGGCACCTTTAGAGACAGAACTTAATATCACTATTTAAGTGATTAAACTTAACCTGCCACACCTGAGACCATCATGTGGAGGCTTTTCCCCCTTTTTTTGACTTCCCCCTTCCCCATGCTCTGAGTACCCTTCTCTGATTGTATTGGGCACCATAGTGTGTTTGCACACCTCTGGAAATTGGTTGCGTAATTTGAATGTCTGACTGTACTTTCTTGGTGACCGGGGTTTTTCTTTCAGTATCACAGATTAAAATGTTCAAGTTGTTATCTGAAGATCGTTATTTAGCTCTGCTCAGTCTCTCTGGCCCTATCTTTTTCCTCAGGTTTCAGCTTGTTCTGCCTCTGAACCGGGGGTTGCAGGTGTCACTGACTGTCCTAGTTGGAGAGCACCAGGAGGAAAGTTCTCTGGGGCTCCTGCACAGGTGCCAATCACAGCTGGGGGACAGAGGGGCAGCTGTGCCAATGGGGAGGAGAGGATGGGTCAGGTGACCCAAATGGACCAATCACAGCCTTCCCACCCATGGAGCTCCGTGTATAAGAGCCCTTGAGAAGAGCCTGGAGCTCTTCAGGGGCTGCTGTGCTGGAAGGGTCACCAGGGGCTGTTCCTGATCTCTCCCTGTGGTGCTGCTGTCCCTGCCTCCTGTTTCTGTGCTGCAGAGGAGCACTGCTCACCAGGACAGGATGCCTTCTATGTCTCCCCAGATATGAGGCTTCCTTTTCTGATTTTTTTTTTTGGGGGGGGAGGAGAGGGGGCTGTCAGAGCAACTCTAGTCTCAGGCGCTCCTGTCTGCTGCCGAGTCTGATCTGGGACTTCTCAGCTCAGGACACAGTTGCTCCTTGAAAGGTGTGGATTCTATATTGACGTGTTTCATGTTAACATTATGCCACCAAGCTGAGTGGTATGGTTGACAAGCCTGAGGGATGAAATGTCATCCAGAGAGACCTGGATGAGCTGGAGGAGTGGGACCACGTGAACTTCATGAGGTTCAACACGGTGAAGTGGGAGATCCTGCACCTGGGTCAGGGCAATCTTTGCTATCAGTACAGGCTGATAGAGGTATGCTAGAGAGCAGCCCTGCAGAAAAGGACTTGGGGATGTTGGTGGATGAAAAGCTGGACGTGAGCCAACAATATGTGTTTGCAGCCTAGAGGCCAATAGCATCCAGGGCTGCCAGCAGGTCAAGAGAGGTAATTCTGCTCCTCTGCTCTGGTGAGACTTCACATATGTTCATGCTCACAGCGGGGATTATGACTGTTAACTTACTATCAGCTTATTTGTGTTTTTCTTAGTCAAGGCCTGGTTTAATAAGAGTGGAGAAGTTCTTCATTTAAAGAACTTGTCAGCTGGCAGTGTGTCCACCAAGTCTTCCTTTCTTTTCCTTGAGTGGGCTCATGGCAGTTGCTTCCTCTCGAAGTTGTTGTGTGGACCTCATTACCTGGGACAAGAGGAAATGGCCTGAAGTTGTGACAAGGGAAGTTTAGGTTGGATATTAGGAAGAATTTCTCCACTGAAAGAGTTATCAGGCATTGGAACGGGTTGCCCAGGCCAGTGGTGGAGACCCCTTCCCTGGAGGCATTGAAGAGTCTGGCAGACACAGCGCTTAGGGATGTGGTTCAGTCCAGGATGTGTCAGTGTCAGGTTAATAGTTGGACCTGAGGATCTCAAAGGTCTTTTCCAGTCAGTGTGATTCTGTAACTCCCTACCTGAGGATCTGCTGCAGAAACTAGTGATTTAGGGCCATTCTGAGTGATTCTTAGGGTAATAAAGTTGGTCATTTAAGTGCTGGGGCCTTAACAGCAGGCCTTCAAGTTGCATATGTGACGTGTTGCATATGTATTTCGGTGTGTGTGAATATATTTTTTCTGATACAAAGCTATAAAAGTTTTGCTGTAATGCTTATTGTGTAGTAGTAACCAGCAGAATGCTCTTTCTTTATTTAGAGGCATGGTACAAGACTCGGGGACCAAATGTCTGCCCTTGTTGAGAAAAGCTCAGAGAGATAAAGAAACTCCCTTGGACCACAATAGACGGATTCCCTTGGATTCCTCCTTTAGCCCTGGCCAGCCTTTGGGTGGAATCCAACTGGGAGGGTGGCACCAGGTGTTCCTGCATTAGAAGTGATGTGAGCTTGTTTGTTCAAGAGTGTAAAAGCTGGACCCTCTTGCAGTGACTCTGGAGCCCTCCCCTACGAGTGGACACACCATGTAGGACCTCCCAGTTGCCAGGAGAGGTGCCCCAAATCCTTGCTGCAACCGGGGCTCCCCAGTGACTGCAGGTCTGGATGAGGGTCAAGTATCAGGGCAGTTGGGGATGCATTTTCCTTAATTGCTGTGGCTAACCCCATGTCCTGATCCATGGATGGAGACACTTGGCAGTCTCTGGGCTCTGATGAGGCTGATTCCCCAGATGAATTTGTACGTGTGTGACCGGCATGGAGATGGAACATGGAGTTGGATGCTAATGGACAGCTGGTGAGAAAGGATCTGAAAAAGGATTATACTCGGCCTGAGGTAAATGACAGAACTGAGTGGTTCAAACCAAGCCCAGAGGAGCCTTTGCTTTCCTGGATGAAGCATTTGCCTGATCAGGGAGCATCAGGGGTTGCTCTGGATGCAGATGAATCCGAAAATTTTTTGATTTTGAGTTGGGATTCCTTTGTGCAGGATGCATTTCAAATTAATGCTTAAGATATGCTAATCTGTTAGTCTTGGCCCCTCAGGGATGTGATACTAAATAACCTACAGGAAGTTACCAGCCAGGATCTGAATGTCAGCAGTATACTCTGTGAGACCATATACACCAGCTGGCGGAGGGAGGGGTGGGA
>NW_009734669.1:0-567 GCF_000703405.1 Apaloderma vittatum | reverse complement strand
CCGATGCTGTGATGGGGAATGCTTTGTGTGTTGCTGTGAGAAATAGATTGAGACTGCTCTACCAGCATCTGAAAATGTGCTGATGGCTCTCTTGATTAATGAGACAGGGAATCCCTTTGACGAGGTAACTATAAACACCCACCCAGCTAGGAGACCTTGGAGAATGGGGCCTCTGAGGAAGTGCAGGAAACAGCAATACCTGAAACAATGCTACAAGCAGCACAGGTAGGACTTCTCAAAAGGAAGTGCTTACAGCTTTCCTAAGAGGTGGTATGTCTTGTGACAAGAATGATGGTGTTCCGACCCATAAGTTATGGAAGATTTACAAGCAGAGGGGAGTTGAAAAAGCCTAGCAAGGAAGTGCAGAGTTGTAAAGCAAATTGGTAAGAAACAACTCGGCCTATGGCACCTCCTCTGGAGCCTCGGTGGGACTTCACATCTGCTGGCAAAGGGTCCCCCGTGAGTGGATCAGCTGTTCCGAGGGAAAAAGAGGACTGGGAGCCGTACTCTGACTTGTATCTGTGGGGGGAGGCCAGGGAAGTTGTTCAGTGTAAGAAATGAGAGTGA
>NW_009734668.1:4333-20463 GCF_000703405.1 Apaloderma vittatum | reverse complement strand
GCTTTTCGAAGGACGCCTGGGGAGATGCCGGGTGCTGCCCGGACCGAGAAGCCGGTGGGATTGTGCTGTACCTCCCAGCGGAGCTGGTGGGCTTGGGAGGTGTCTCTTTGCTGGGTAGGGCCGGGTCTGAAGTATGTAGCTTCTGTTAAACCCTGTCTTTTCATACAAAGGTCTCCACAAGTATGTGTGCTCCCTATCCTGAGGGAGGGACCTTATTAATGTATATAAATATCTGAGAGGTGGATGTTAAGGGGAAGGAGACAATCTCTTCTCAGTGGTGCCCAGCAATAGAACAAGAAATAATGGGTGTAAGTTAGAACATAGGAAGTTCTACCTCAACATGAGAGGGTGTGACAGAGGGTGACAGAGCCCTGGCACAGGCTGCCAAGAGCATTTGTGGAGTCTCCTTCTCTGAAGACTTTCAAAACCCGCCTGGATGCGTTCCTGTGTGGCTGCCCTAGGGGATCCTGCTCTGGCAGCGGGGCTGGACTAGATGATCTCCAGAGGTCCCTTCCAACCCCAAACATTCTGTGATTCTATGATTTGAAGCCGTTTGGAGGCCCATATACACCAGTGGACAGTCATTTAAAAAAACAAAACAACCCCAAACAAGAAACAAACCATGTAATAATTTAACGATGTATCCAATGCTTTCCTACTGCAGAGAGAAGGGTTTACTAAGTTGCATAAAAGTTATCTGCTCATGGAAAAAAATGCCTTATTTGTAAGTTGGATGCTGATGTAAACTTTATAAATAGTGTCCTGGGAAGGATTACAATGAAGGAAAAAATGTAAATAGTGTCAAATGTGTAAAGATCCCCTTCACCCTTGTAAATAAGCAAGCTGAAAACTTTCACTGGTGGTTTTTTTTTGTTTGTTTGTTTTTTTTTCAGTGGAAAAGTTCTCTGGGGCAACCTGGTGTTTTTGGGAATAGCCTTACTGGGCAGGATGGCTACTTGATAGTGTCATCAGCTGGACAAGTTCAGCTGGTGGATGCTGTGTTCTCTAGTGCAACTCTTTCTTTGGGAATCTGTTGAGATACCCGTATCCGTGCCTCACCCAGCACCTACTTTTGGATGCTGTTTCCTGTTATAAGAGACCTACTGCTGCATTAACAAATGGATATTCCTTCCTCAGCAGCAAGAGTAAAATTAAGAGCAACACCAAGTAAGTTTTGACTGATTGTGTAGGTGTTGCTCTCTGCTATATTTTTTTAGATGAGATGTAAACCCAAGATAAAAAGTAGTGTAGTAGCATGGTATCTGGTGCAGGGATTTATGAAGAGAAGCTTACATCTTAGCTTGCAGGTCAGGCCTAATGAGGAAGGCAGAGGGAATCCTCATCATGCTTTTCTGCTGCCTGCAGGGATCAGGCAGTACAGGTGTAATGCACCAGGCACCAGGCTCTCTGTGACCTCTTCTTGGCTACTGCTTGTATTTCTATCAGCTGGATAGAATTCATGCAGTCTGGGGTGGGGTTTTTTGGGGTTTTTTTTTTTTTTTTTTTGCACTGTCCCTTTGCCACCCAGGCTAGCTGAAGTGTTCTCTGAGATGCAACAATGCAGTTTTACTCCTTAAAGACATCAGTGGGGGGGAAATAATCTAGTGAGGACTAGTGATTGGGTGATACTGCTGTACTTACACTATTTTTGCTAAAGCACTGTGCCAGGTTGTATTTGCTCTGTAGTTACCCTGTCAGAGTTTGAGTTAAATTGCTTGCCTTTTAATTTTAAAAGTCCTGTTGAACATTAAGGTCATCCCTAATATCAGCATAGGAGTTCTTTGTAATAAATTTCCTTGTGCTTCACAGAACAGTTTTCCTAGTAAACCTTAGAGCTGTAAGATGTCTCTTTCTCTGGCGCAGCATTACGCCAAATACATATGACACTTAGCACTGCACTTGGTGTCTTCAGTATTACTGCCATTCAACTGACAATACAGGAGAGCACCACTCACAGCTCCAGTAAGGAAAATCTTCCTCACTGTTACTCGTCTGACAACTGTTTGAAAGATGGTCTTTTCCAAAAGGCAGATGGAAGCAACTGGACCATCCCAAACCACCTCACTGCAAAAAATTGTTGTGAAGAAGTGAGACAAAAAAACATCCAGAAAGCAAGCTCTTTAGACATCTGTTCACTGTATTTGGATGAGAGTCTCGGTGGATTCCACTTGTAATACTGTAACTGAAAAATATTTTTATTTTCTTTGGTTTAATCTTCTAGGAAAGCTGAGGACAGTGTGATCAAAAAGAGGCTCAGCTAGAGCCATCAAAGGATTATCCAAAACAGAATGCTGTTGGGAGGGTGGGAAGGCTTTTTTTTTTTTTTTAATATATTTTAACAATTGTCAGGTTTCACTGGAGCTTGAAATGTAGTTGCAAGAATTTCTGAATAGAGCTTTTGTATCTCTCAGGTTATTTGCTTAGACTTTGCGTGGATTCTTATTTTACTGCTTGAAATAAAATTAACTTATTTCCTGTTTATGGGCAGTGATTACCAGTCTCCTGGTGGAGAAAGCTCAACAGGAAGCAGCCATTAATCTGCCTATAGTACTGTTCTGTTTTCTAACAGCTACCTCTTTTATTTAATTTTTTTGGGAAGGATAAACAACTTTTCTACATAAAACCTCTATACTTCTTTCTCTGCAGCATTTGTCTGAATGTGTTTAACGTGCTCTGTCTGGTTGGGGGAAGTCTGACTCTGTAACTAGTTACAGGGAGCTGAGGTATAAGAATTTACTTAGTAGCATTGCAAAAAGTGGTTAGTGCTTCTTGCTGCTTGGCTTTCATGGCAGATGGATCACTTAGCTGTATGGGGAACTTCTCAGGAATGTCACTATGTACTGAAATCCATTTTCAAGCATTGAAATAGCTTTGAAAATCTGACCTCAAATAACAGAGAAGCCTTTTCTTTAGGTCTGTAAGTGTTTTCTGTTATTTTTAATGAGCCTAGAGAGAAAAGCCATGCTGGAAGATACCAGCTACTGTCAGTGAGCACCCATGAGATGCAGCCCGTCTTTAATGAAAGATCTCTGGTCACATAGAATGAACCAGGGGAAAAGATCTCAGGTTTCATCTACCCAAGGGCTCATAATCTGATGCCAAATTGCTGTTCACAGACAGTGGTTCTACCAGTCAGCCTCTAGACACACAACTGACAAACTTGATTGACCACAGGGGATCCTGTCATCTTATCAATCATTGAACTGTTGTGTTGTAGATGATGTCTGGTCATGGGGACAATATTCCCCTGGCATGAAGGTTCACAAGACACATCTTATCACACAAGTTTGACATTCACTGCTACTCTTGCCTCTTGTGTTGAATGATTCTGGTTGTCATCAGGAATTGGGTCTGGACTTTGGAAGGAGTGCATTTAAACAATATGGTATTATAGCCCTGCATGATGTTCCAGTGGTTTGGGGTTGAAGGACATATGTGAGCAATCAGAGCTTAAAATAGCATTAGCAAAGATTGTCTTGTTTGATGCCTTTATCTCCGTTTGATACTAAAGGGTCAAAGTGGTATAGCTGTTGCAGAGGAAGAGTTCAGATTTAACATGTGTTATGTAGGTGTCTGATTTTGTGAGAAGCTTTCAGGACATCTACCCAATCAGCCTGCCTGAGGCACCTGTGATTTAAGAGGAAAAACTTGCATTGAAAGAGCCTTACACAATCAGATTGAAGTGCTGTACTGATTGCCAGGGTACTGATGTCTGCCACCTAAGGCAGGGTTTGAGCCAGCAGCTTTACAAATCTGAGGAGCAGCCTAGGTGCCAGACACTAGCAAGAATATTCTAGCTTTCCTTTTGAAATGGACATCAAACAACCAGGCACATGAAACTCATATGACAGGAGAGCTGTCAGAATTTTGACTCTACAGAGTGCCTAGGTCTCTCAATTGGGGTGGCTAAGAGCCGCATACTTGATCGCTACATAAAAGTAGTTTTTTTCGGTCAGGCTTTGAGTACAAAGAACACAAAGTCTTGTTTCTTCCTTGGTGTACAGCAAGCTCATTGCCTATCCAACTTTAGACTGGACATAAGGAAGACATTTTTTTACAAAGTTGGTGACACACTGGAACATATTGCCCAGTAATGTGGTGGAGGCTCCATCTGTGGAGGCAGAGTCAGGCTTGATGGGGCCATGAGTAACCTGATCTAGTTAAAGATGTCTCTGCTCACAGCAAGGAGGTTGGACTAGATGACCTTTCAAGGTCCCTTCCAACCCAATGCATTCTATGATTCTGTATTTCTATACAACTGCTGTGTTGTGTTCACCTTCAAAAGGGTCATGAAGGGTGTTTGCATGACCTGTAATAGGGATGTGTAGTGCATTTATGGGGCATGAGCTGCCATGTGCAGCATGTTCATCTCGACAGCTTTCCTCTGCAGCCTGAAGCACTGAACCTTTGTTTTGGAGCTCAGATAACCTTCAGTGGGAGGTACTCAGACAGCCAACTTGTCAAAGGCAGAGGTTTCACTGGAAGGCAGACGTAGCTTAACACTGGAGTCAGAGGGTTTTTTTCTGAAATTTGAGTTTCACCAGCCCTTGAGGGTGTGTGTGTGTAAGACACTGATCACTAAGGCAGTCTCTGCTATGGCTATTTTCAGAACTGGTAATACCTCATGGTCTGGCGGTTTGAGTGTGCCCCGAAGCTGGCAAAGTAACACATAATGTCTTCTTCCCTCCAGGTTGTGGGAGAACCTTGACCATGTCTATCACTCTGGACAAGTGTGGCCATCAGGAAGCTGTTAGTGAAGGAGAGGGACATAGCCAGGTGTGAAACATTAGGCATATGAGGAAGCTTCTGCCTGAAAGTGTAGCTGCTTCATATAGTTAAATGGGAAAACTGGGGTTCTTCCATGGGTTACTCTCCTGAATTCAGCTGAATTGGTTCCACTGAAATGGTACTTAGTATCTTCAAACCAGATGTATTTAAACACTGAAGTGAGGATTATACATCAATAATCCTGATGGCACTAAATCAAAGAGCTGCTGTTTGTAGGGATAAAACATGCTGTATTTGTTCAAAGGAGCTACTGTTCTCTTGTGTGGTGTTTGCAGTCCAGGGGAGCCTGAGCCAGCCAGATGTCTTGGGGAACCCTTCAGAATGCATTTTTTTCAAATACCGTCATAGAATCATAACATGGTTTGGGTTGAAACAGACCTTAAAAGTCACTAGTTCCAAACCCCTGCTATGAGCAGGGACACCTTCCACTAGACCAGCTTACTCTAAGCCCCATCCAGCCTGGCTTTCAACACTTCCAGGGAGGGAGTGTCCACTACCTCTCTAGGCTACCTGTTCCAGTGTTTCACCACCCTCACAGAGAAGAATTTCTTCTTAATATCTAACCTAAATCTCTGCTCTTTCAGTTTGAAACAAGTTGCATATTGTCCTGTCACTGCACTTGCTGATAAAGAGTCCCTCTCCTTTCCTGCAGGTCCCCTTTAAGTCCTGTAGGGCTGCTATCCAGTCTCCCCAGAGCCTTCTCTTCTCCAGGCTGAATAGCCCCAACTCTCTCAGCCTGTCCTCTCAGTGGAGGAACCCTTGATCATCTTTCTGGCCCTCCTCTGGACCTGCTCCAACAGGTCCATGTCCTTTACATTGGAGGCCCCAGAGCTGAAAGTGGCACTGTGGGTGGGGCCTCGTGAGAGCAGAGCAGAGGGGCAGAATCACCTCCCTTGACCTGCTGGTCACGCTTCTATTGAAGCAGCCCAGGGTGCGATTGACTTTCTGGGCTGTGGCTACACGTTGCTGGCTCATACCCAGCTTTTCATCTACCAATACCTGCAAGTTCATATTCTAAGTCCTTCCATGACCCCTAGCTGCTAACTATTGACATCACTGAGGTTATACCCACAATAGCTGTATAGTTCTAAAAAATGCAGTATGAACGTGGCAGGGTGGAGGAGGAAATTCTGCAGCTGTTATTGGATTCGGGTGGGACAGATAAGGCACATGAACATCACTTTTTAATTTTAACTCACATCTATTTATTAGCTGGGTGGTAAATTGCAGCTTAAAAGAGGAGGAAGAAAGGAGAACAATAAGTTTTAGATCTGTCACTTTGCCTACTCCTTCCATCAGTGTGGTTTCAGTAGCATCAGGCATTTTTTAAAACAGCACTTAGAAGTGAGATTGGAAATTGATCTTCATTTGGTGAAACTGACAGACCTGCTGTTCAGAAACAAGCACTCTGGCTTTCTTGCAATGTATAGAATATCTACAGTTCCAAACAACACAGCACTTTAATAAGGTATGGTTAGTTTTATCAGTACGCTTCAGATACGTGTTTCCCTATAAAAGAGTAACTTGAAGCAAAAACTACTTTTGTAAAACAGAGACACTCCCAACCTTCATACTGCAGTACTTGATAATAGAGTATCATTTCGACTTGCAAAGGCATATTAGTTTCTAGATGGATATCTCCAAATTCATAATGCATTGGCAAGCTTATAAGGGTCATCTTCTAATAGTTACTACATTAAGTGATCATGCTTGTGATGAACTGCGGAGCAGTGGTGGTCTTTTCATCAGACGTTACTGGGTGTTTATTGATTTGAATAAAGTATTTTATTTTCAGGCCACTGTGTGCTGTTGGCTCTTTTTCTGAAGGGATAAATCGAAATGTGTCTTACTGTTTACATGTTTTACCTCTTCTCTGGAACTTTGCTACAGAAGAACTTGTAACAGCATGGCTAGGCATAGACACTGGTTATGTAAATCATGAGACACTTTCTTCCTGGCTGAAGAAGATCAAAAGAAGGCTACTGCGTGCATCAGAGGAAAGCTGTGCCTTTCTTCACTCTGTCAGTTGCAACAGAGCCTTAAACAGAGCCACATAACTCTTTCTTCTCTGCAAGACATAGCATCTTCTAATGAAGATGAATAACATGGTTTCTTTGTATTTTAAAGAAAAGGTGTTCTGTTTCTTTTTCTTCAGTTATTTGGATGTTGGTTTTCTAAATGAAAAAAGGCATGGTAAATAAGTAGAAACTAGGTCAAATCCTAACTAACATCATTTCCCCCCTTCTTTCTGTACTTTTAGTTATGAAAATAAGTCTTTATTTCTCTTTTGGAAGGAGATGGAAGAGACTGACTACTTGTTGCAAGAAAAAGTATGTGAACCTTTTGAAATTTCATGGTGATTCCATGGTTAAAAAGACTTCAGGTTAACCTGACTCTGATTAGCTTTTTTGAAGTTGACTCAAGGGTTCACTGACTCTTTCCACTAGCATTTTGAATGTTGAATGAGTGTGTTCAATAAAGACATGGATGGAATTGGTTTTGTGTTATTATTTTAGGCACATTATATTTGCCTATCACTTTTAGATGATGGTTAGATCACATTTTACGACGAATTAATGCAGAACACCATGAAATTCCAAAAAGGTTCTCATTTTCTTGCAACTGTATAGGCTACCTTTCTTGTAGTAGGAAAATAAATGGCAATTTTGATGGAATAAACTCAGAGCAACCAACTGCAGAAGAGTGTCAGTTGCGAAATTCGAGGTTAGTTTATCCTCACTCTCCATGTCTTTCCTCTGAGACCAGACTAGTCAAGTTATAGGTAAATTGGACAGTCTCATGTATGGCAAGTCTTTGGCTGCTACTATATCATCTGATCAACTCATACTAAGTGGATATAGCCTTATTTAGGCAATAATACAGAATTTGAAGGAAGAAGCACAAATTTAGTCAGAGAAGAAATGAAAATTATCTGCCTACATGCCTTGAATAATAGTTGCAGCTGAACTGTCTTCTATCTTAAAGAGAAAAAGCATTATTTTACAGAAACTGAATGCTTGTACATCATTACCTTAGCATATAGTGCAGGAAACGCCTCTTTAACCAGTGGTGCAGCTCATAGGGAGTACTATGATAACAGATAGAATGATGTTAGAGATCTCTTGTTAAAGCTGAGAGTAAGGAACAAATGTGGGAGGGAAACCAAATGGTGAAAGGTGGTGTCTTTTGATTGTGGAGACTTCTGGGACTAAGACAGCAAGCTGACCACAAGGGTGGCACCAGGTATGGGGGCTTCAGGTTTTCTAATGTGTGGAGAGAGCAAGTTCTGACTATGGAAAAATGTATGCAGGTATATATTTAGTGTCTTTAACACAAAGTTGCAGGAGTAGAAGCAGAGAAACCTGAACCAAATGTTCAGGTTTAATGGTTTAAACTCAGAAGGGGCATGCACTGCTGTGTGCTTGAGTGGGAGAAAGTTGTATTGGATCATAGCACAACATGAGTCTCCTAAAAGGCAAGAGGGGGAGCCCTGTAGGGATCCTAGCTAGCTTTACACTGGTATAGATGTATTTGTAGGGTTTTTAGGTGCACGTTTTCTGGGAATGATGGATTACTGTTCAGAAATGCCCAAGCTAGCACTGACTAGGGCTATCCCTGGAAACAGAATGACTCTTGTTTATGTTAAAGCTTGTTAAGCTTGACAGGAGATAGCAGGCTCTTCTGGAGTGAATCAATGAGACAGCTGGAACGGTCCTGTCAAGTCAGCATCTCCAGTGGGAACTAGTAGGATTGCGCAAGAGAAGCAATTTTTCACAGAAAGTACTGTAGTTGGGGTTTTCGTTTTTCTTTTTTTTGGGGGAGAGGAGAACTTTGAAGGAAATTAGGGATCTGCACAGCTTCAAAATCACGGGGTGTGGTGCTGGAAAGCAGACAGTATCCATTGCTAAAGCCTTGGGATGATTTGTATCTCTGTGTCTTCTGTTACCTACAAAATAAGCCTTGCTATCTAGCAGGTACCACTGATTGGCACACCCTGCTGTGAAACTCTCGTGGTGATGCTTTGTTCTCTATGAATCTAACACTAGAGGGATTACGAGGCACTGAAATAGTAGTTGACAGCGTTCTGGCTAAAGGAGAAGATACATTTCAAGAAAAGGAGTATGAAGTTGATGCTGACTTATAAACTAGTGTGTGTAACTAATCACAAGATAAAGCAAAAAATAATAGAACAGAGGACACCTTTGACTTCTTGAGGATTTGGAGGATATTGGACCTCTTCCTAGTGACATTCAGAATTTGAAGGAAGGCTAGTGATTTGTGAGGATGTTTTTATAGATACCCTAGCACTTCCCACAAAGGTTTGGCTTAAGAGAATTGGTGTTTCTGATCCAGGCTTATTCAACTGTTCCATCACTGATGGGTGCATCTACCTGCACACTACTCTACCTTTGCATCTCTACTAAGGAGCTTTTTGTGTTTCAGCAATACCCTCAGGTGAGGTTGGGTTGTCAGGTGAGAAAGCTCTCTTTACTAGGGAATGAGGGAGATGGGCTTTAAGAGGAATCAAACAAGATGAGTGCTGACTTCATCAGATAGATATGCCATAATCTGGTGAAGGAGAGAAGCCTGCCTGAGATGAACCAGAGTGTAATGCCTAGCTAAACATGAAAAGACATTTGAAAATGCTCAAGTCCAAGTTTGGGTGGGGCAGTAGGGGAGAGGTACAGAGACAAAAAAATTAATTCTTATAAAAATCGTAGGCATGTATTTCATTTTAACTCAAGTGATTTTCATTCTTTAGCTTGAGTGTTGAAATTAATGGCATTTTTACTGCCTCTTTCTCTTGTGGAAAATATACTTCTCTTTCAAATCCCTAGGATTAGATTATTTTTATTTTAAAACCACTGAATACTCTGGATGTTTACTCTTTTAAGTACATATGTTTTAACACTAACTGAAATATTCTAAAGAATGCCTTTCATCTGAGCTTAAGAGATAGTGTGAGGTGTTCAGGAAGGAAATACAAATGACATTGAAATCTGGTTCCTTGAATTTCAAATGTGTAGCAGTAAAATGTGCGGTAAAGGGAGACAGATAGAAACTGCTAAAAATTAGAAGCATTAGCTTGATGGGAAGGAAGGAGGTGGAAGCTCATACTAGGCAAGAGGGAATGGCTAGGCAGGCATGTTTCTACAGATGACATAGTGGAAAAAATAAGACATGTGGTTTCATAGCTTCTTTATACATATCACTACTCACTCAGATCTGACAGACAGTCACCACCAGAAAAGAGAGCAAACACGTTCTTGGCTTGGCACACTTTAAAATGCATGTGCCAGCACACATGTGCTACAGTTTAAGCAGGGCAGCCAAATGCCTAAGGCAGGCCAACTTCATGCCAATTTTAATTTGCCAGTCAGACTTGGCTAACTATCACTTCTTTCCTTAAGCATATTTTTGCAAGCTACTGGACAGCACTAACATCCAAGACAACCTGAATGAACCACTCAAGTTAGATTACAGGAGAATCTCTCTTTGTTTCACAAGGCTTTTGTTCCAAGTACTGCTTTGAATTCTTTGCTTGGATTAAAAGCTTGATGCGTTTTCATCTTGGAAGTGGACTTAGGGGATTGACCTACCTGCAGATGCGGAAAGATTGGCAGGAAAGGGCCTATCATCAATGTTGTAAATTGCAAATAAAAAAAGCAACCCAAATTGCAAATTTTCTGAATTCTAGCAATTTTTTTTTTGCAGTCATGCCATGTGAGCGTTTGATTGATGTATTTGTCTGACTGCAGTATGTCAGGCAGCACACAGCTGAATCTGTGAATGTTACCTGCTTTCTGCATGGAACTTCTAAGGAACCTATTTCCTGTCTAGTTACAGGATGGGTATGTTGGAATATTAGCAAAACAAATGCATGACTTTTCTGGAGGAGCATGCTAGGCTTTGTTGTTTTTTTTTTTAATGGCATTGTGTGATAGTTGCCATGCTCAATATAAGATGAAATGATAATATGAAATAAGATGAATAAGATGAAAATGTCTAGTTACATAACATTTCCTTTTCACTTCATCAGCAAAGCACAAAGTGCAGAATGGAGTCTGATACATAATGGGAGATTGAAGATGGAATGACCAATGACTATTTGCAGTGAAGAAACATGCAAGTTTTCATTGAACTTGAATTGCAAATCACAGATTTGTGGGGGAGAGTGTTTAAAATTATATGAATCTGCCTGACTGTGTTCCCCCTGGACTCATTCCATGGTTAGTGCACTACAAGAACTGTAGAGCATTTACTATTAGGGCAGATAACCTGGTGGGTGTGTCCTGGGGCCAAGGACCCTAGGAACTACCTACAGGGGCTTGATGAAGATTACCTTCTTGTCTTTTATGCTGCTGTTAAGAATGAAGCTGAAGCAGCATCAATCTCACTGAGCAGCTGCATGGTCCTGCGAGCTTCTGATCTGAGGAAATGCCTATTTTTTTTTGCCAGCTCTTGGACAGAGCTAGTGACCTGGCTTTTTCTCTGGTTGCTGTGTGTGAGCATATTTGATATTTTGCTGTCCCCAATTCCTGGCAATCAAGGTGACCTTGTGCATCATTCCGTCCATGTTCCTTTTTAGGATGGCAGAGTCATTTCTTGGCTGTGATTTAGATTCAGTGCCAAGACAGCTTTCCTCTGAACTGCATCCCACTTCAAACAAGGCAACTTCCCCAAAGTCTCAGTGGGTCACTTCTGATACAGATTTGAACAATGCAGGACAAATCCTCTGTCAGGGGAGGAGGGCCTGTTTCGAGGCAGGGTCAGCAGCCAATTCAGGGTTCCCCTTGCATAAATCTCCTTGTGGCACAGAGCCACAGATAAGGGGTTTGCGTCATCTCTCTGTGCAGCCCCTGGGCAGGGTGTGTTGCCAAGGCTGCAGCACGCTCAGTCCAGTGATTCCCCTGCCACTGGAATAGCCCTGAAGAAGTTACTGTCATAACTGCAGATGGCTGTGGGGCTGCTCCGAGTTGCCTTCTGTGAGCAGACTGGCTGCCTGGGGATTTGAGGAGTAGAATAAGTGACACATAAGCATCCTTGCTGCCTCATCTTGCTCTCGTCTTGAAAATCGGAAGGCTTTGCCCTAGGGTGAAGGCAGAAAGTTCCTTTGCATGGCAACTTGAAACTGCTGTGATTAATACCCTTTAAAAACCTGGCTGATCGGTTACTAGTGTGGTCTTTTTAATTGTACTACTGGAAAGAAAATGCCAACAGAAAAAAAATCCCAGAATTTCTGCAGTCTGTGAAGAAGCAGCCTGTTTTAATAATGATAGCCAATTTGATCAGATATGAAGCAATTTGTCAGAGCAGACTTTTGCCATTAATAACCCAAGCTGTTCCTTGAAGACAGCCTCTAACTCAATTACAGCTGGGTTTGTAGCTCAGCAAATTAAATTACTCTAAGCTTCAGAAGGCTTTGGAAGAATGAAATATATAGTAAATATTTGTTAAAAGAACACCATCTGTAATCAGTTATTATGCCTAGGCAAGAACCCTGACCCCTTAATTGGCTCAGGGCACTCTTCCTGTCTGAGGGTGCTAATAGTAAAGGTTATCCAAGATACTGTCTGGATCCAAATGCTTTTCCCAGATCCCTGAGGTTCTGTTTTGCTCCTAATTAGATGCCACAGTCAGTCGCCTTTACCTTTCTGTATTGCCTGCACAGGTGGCAGAGGCTTATAATTTTAGCTGCGTGTTGTACCTGTGTTGCTCCATGTTTTTGCTGTTGCAGAGTAAAGATTACTAGGAGGCGATGCAGCATTCCAGGCAGGTACAGCATGCTATGTTCTGTGGTATGAAGCACTGACTTGCTCCAATTTTCTGTTTCCAGAACAGAATTGCAGTGCCTCCTCCCCATGGTATTGTCTGTTGCCTGTTTCATTACCTTGGTACAATTGTTTGTGAATTAGAGACATGAAGTGATCGACAGAAAAAATTAGCTATGTATTTTTTTAGCTGGATCATTTCAATGATTGTTTTCAACATAGCTCTGCTGAAGGGTTATTTTTAGCTTGAATAATTTGTGCTCCTATTTTCTGTATGACCTTGCAAACAATTGTATCCAAACAAATGAGGCCTTGGGGATGGGAAGGTGTGGCTGGATTGGACTAGACTGGGAAGTGGGAGTTCTTAAGTCAGGTTTCCTGCTCAATAATGGCCTTTTTACAACTGTAGTGCCAGGTCTTATGCTGCCAATAGATAAGAAATAATAGGAGAAAAAAAGGAAGGGACCACCTTAAGAACCTCAGTCATTTTTCCTTTATGCCATCTAGCTTAATCAATTTTTATGTAATTGAAATATTCCTCTTGGGTCACCTTGATATTTCCTCATTATCAATTTCTAGTGTAATTAGGATACAGGCTGTATCACCCATGTCCAACTGAGAGCTGAGATAATTTTTTGGCAAGTGGTGTGAGAAGGCTTGTTCTGATTTTACCCTTCTTTGCCCTTTGCTAAACAAAACCCAACATGCAATTTAGATAAGTTCCACAGTACCACACTGAGGTTCCAGCTCTACTCGTCTGAATAATTCTACTGAATTGAAGACTACTTGCCCATACATGAGCTACTCCTGTAAATAAGCCTTGCAGGATCAAATCCTCCATTTCCTGAAGAAAAAAACAGATTACTTCTCATGGCTGGCATGGTAATTAACAGGATTTGGGAAATACATTCTTGCAGCTGCTTTCAAAATTAACTTCAAAGATTCTGTTAATCCCTGCCTCAAAAAAAAATAATTGTGATTACAATGTCTTTGGAGCAATATCTGCTTAATAATGTTTTAATTCAAAATATGCTAATAACCTAAATACTAAGCAAGCTACTGTTTGTGCTAATTATGTTGATTACATTTGGTGTTGGTGTAAATATTCTGTTGAGAACATTATATTGAATCTGAATTCAAAATCGTCAGGTTCTCACTGTGCTGATTTATAAATTGCAGCCCAGCATTGGCAAAAGTGGGACACAGTGAAAGTTCTTCTCTGTGCTACTAGAATATTTAAAATCAGCACTGTAAGTGGGTTTTTGCATCCCAGACAGTGATTCTATCTGCCTGTTTTCTTCATGTGCCTCCTTATTTAACCTGAAACACTGCTGGGTGCTGAAGCTCCGAAGTGCTTGTTTTGGAGACTTGCCTCAAGCTGAAAGCTGTGTCTGGACCAAAGTGAACAAGTTGCACCTCTTAAGCTGAGGCAAATGCTCTAACACTACCGGCAATCCTGTGATTACCCATTGAGTGGAGTATTCATTTTGCATAGATGCGTAAATAAAATTTGTGTTTTATATAAACAGTGACCACATTGCAAACAAAGTAATACAGGAGCAGGGACTGCAGCCCTTTCTCAACCACACTGAGAAGCCTCAACTTCAAGGTTACTCCCATTCCTATTGCTTTTTCTGTGTCTGGTTGTCCAGTGGATCAGCAGAAGGGCTCGGGCCTTCTAGCAGTGTTCCTCACTGTATTGTCTCCTGGGACTTGGGTGTTTACCCTGAGTAAGCACTACCCAAACCTGCATGCCCTCCTTCCTGGGGAAGTGCACTCAACCTGTAAATTGTCTGCTTTTCACAGGCTATAGATTGTATGGACAGCTATACCTTGAATACGGTGCTATCTGTCTGTGTTTGAAAGTAGTTTTAGAGATTTAATTTGCACCAGTGTATACGACTATCAAAGATGCAAGGATATGAATGCTGAGCTCCATGTTGTCCTTTACAGAACGATGAAAGGAAATTGCGAAGAGATTGCATTGTGCACAGATCATTACAACAGCAAGAGTCAGGAACCAGTCCATAGTGTCTAGAGGGCAAATCATCTGTAGTTATCAGGCTTGTTAATTTCTGTCGATTATTGCTGTGTTTTTAGTAGGACAATGTGCATGTGTGTACATACTTGTGCCTTCAGTGACTGTGAGCGTCACAGAAAATCAGTGCTGATCACTTTGCCAACTTTTAGCCACCGCAGTTTGAATCCCATCAGTTCATCATAGCCTACCTGTGGAGTTTTAATTTATTCAAATAGCTCTAGCAGAGCATTAATAAAATTAAGGCCAATCAAGAGCTAGTCAAGGATGACATGGCTTGACCCATGAAGATAACTACAGAAATTGTCAGAGTGCCAGGGTTCATTTAGTTTTGGCAGCCAGTATTGACAGATGGATTCTGGCACTCTTGTGCTGGCAATGTCGTGCTGCCCTGATAATGCAAGACAAACAGAAAAGTGCCTGTAGAAAACTCCAGTTGTGTGAAGGTGCTACATGGGAGAGAGTAGAGGCCATATCTGAAGAACTGAGATCCTAGGGTGATGGCAGCCAGGTACAATGGCAGTCTCTAGAAAGCTACCTCTACTGGAAATGTAAGTTTGGTCATAACCAAGAGTGGGCTTCTTTATACTGAAGTATGTGTTGTTATTTTTCCTTTCTGTCAGGTGCCCAGGAAATGTGATCTGTGACTTCTTACGGTGATATGTAAGATAGAAGTAAGAGCCACGTTATGAGATTTACCTGCCATTCAGACAGAATGTTGACTGGATGTCCTGTACTTGATGCAATTACCTTAAATGTGAGCTTTGAAGGACACCTTTGTCTCATAAATATTCAGTAACATGTCTATAAAAATGTGGAGAAAAAGTGGAGAAACTTGTAAAGGAGGCAGTGAGACCAGTGAGGAGAGTGTACTTGTGTAGCTTCTAATGCAATTTTCAGTCTCGTATTAAGGCTTTTCTCTGAGATTATTCAGTTCTGCCTGCAGATGTTCTTTAGGTGACTAGCTGTTACTGATGTGAATGAACTTGTGCATCACAGGAGTTGGTTTGGGATTTGCCATCTGTCTGTATTGTAGACCAGTTCTGAGAAGACTTAGAATAGCAGAGAACGAGTGAAACTGCAGAATTTGTGCACAGCTCTGCAGTGGTAAGGTTTATCTCTAAGCTCTCCATCCTCATCCTTTTTTGATATATAATTCAAAAAAAGCCCCCAGAAAACAGCGGTGTTAAAATTTTAGTCCAGTCATTTAGAGGCCAGGTATCCATTTCAGCTTCAGTAAACAGAAATTTTTGTCACAACGCCATTTGTTGTGCTCTTTTTATCTTAAACATGGTATTATCTTCTGTCCTTATTACCAAATTATTTACTGTGCTGTGGTTAAGAGTAATTTTTTTTCACACTTAAATATGTGAAAAGGTGAGTGTTCTAGTCTGAAGTCAATACACAGCATTATAAAGAAGTTGTCAAACATAGCAAAACAGAAGTCTCCAGTAAAGAAGAGTTTAACCTAATTCATCACACTGAAATCCCAAATTCTGCAGAGTGTTTCTGCTCATCCCAGGTCATAGCTG
>NW_009734668.1:0-4302 GCF_000703405.1 Apaloderma vittatum | reverse complement strand
TCTTTCCCCTACTTACATCTAGATCTTCATTTAGTTTCTGGCACACAGTTTGTGTTCTTTGCTGGGATGTGGAGGGAAAGCGATAGCAAAATTCGCCTTGATATCAGTCATGTCAGGGTTTCACCTCATCACACAGATATTTTCAAGTGGCATGTATGCATAATGTGTTGATCTGCTGGTGATAGCTGATGTTTCCTTTCAATGCTCACTACTCTTTTAAAGGTGATATGTTCTCTTTCTGGTTTTTATTGTGTTTGGGCTTTTCTTGTTTATTTTTGTTTTGTTTTTGTTTTTGTTTTGTTTGGGGTTTTTTTAGTAGCAAATCTGTATCTGGTGTTAAAAGGCATGGAAAACTCTGGGTTCTTGAAACGAGGGGAGCGAATGTAACATGCCTGGACAGGAAGCACATGGAGAAGGAGTCTATGTAGGTGAAATATGTAGGTCCCATATTTGATAGTTTTCAGTTCCATGTTTTTAATGCGAATTTCTGTAAGTCATTCTTTAGCTTGAAGAAAGTGTACATACTAATGTAATGTCCTCAAAATTCTGCCTAGGGGAAACTAAAAGATATACTAGGAACCTTCAGGCAGGAATGGTTATATAATATGTATGCTTTAGGATCTACCTGTGCCTATGGTCTAATGAACCTCAACTGGGACTTATCTCAGTAGTCTAAAACTCTCGATATCTTCAAAGATCAGCCAACACTGAGTGAATGTCACCCTGTAAGAATTTTGTTTCTTATGCTGTTCCTGGATAAAGCCAACCCTAATTGTCCTAATTCAAGGAAGTGTACAGGAAGTATTTAGTCCTGAAAAACAGTGGGTAGAAATTGCGGTATCTCCTGATCCTTCTGCTATTGACTAGGAAGCTTTGCTTACTTGGAAAACATGGAAAGTGTTTAAGCAGATATTTACAGTGGCATTTTTATTTGCAGAAAGGTTATAAACTTTGTAAACTTGTGAAAGGTATTTTTCAGTACTTTTTTTTTTTTCATTTTAAGGCTTATATCAGCTATACTTCTTAATTAAAGCAGAAGGCTATGGGAGGGGAAGTAGTTTATGAAATAGTTTGACGCAATTTGTATCTCTTACAGAGAAACCTTTGTATGCAGAACAGATGGTAGTGCAGAATAAAGGCTTGCTTGGCATACAGCTGGCTGACCCACAGCTATTTTTATGCTGCGTTGTACCAACATGTATTTCCTTCTGCTACACATGTAATGCCTTTTGCTAAGGATGGACCTGGTAGCAAAATAAGGCTTAAGAAAAGCTTAGGTTATGCACAGACTTCACTGCTGCTTCTCTTTCCAGTAGTATGGAACATCCTAATAACATGAGATATGTGTCGAAGTTATTTTTTGTCCTGAATGAAGTCTACACCAACTTCTGCTATTCACTTTACAAGAAACTTCCCACTGTTTGTATTTTCTTATTTCTACCATTGGATGCTTCTCCATTCTTTGATGTAGAAACAATATACTTTGGAAAATCTGCAGATGCTGCTTTACTGGGATGCAGCCTGCTGTACCTGCTCAACTCTGCACTGAGATGAAGTAGCAGAATAACGTTATTACAGTAAGGGTTCTCATTTGTCGGAGAACTTTGGCAGTTTCATGTCCCTGATCTTGAGCTTTCTGTGGCTCGTTGCAAACAAACAACTCCTCTGCCCCCTAAAATTATATAATCAACACCTGACTACGAGCCCTAACACTGAGATACTAATTGGAAGAATGACTTAAGAGGTCAGGCTATTTAAAGAGAAGAACAGCATGTAAGATTAAAGGCAAAAATTAGGCTTGGAGGTGCAGGAGGGGCTACAAGAATGAGTAGAAAAGCTGGTGCAGTAATTTAACATTCTTCTTGAAGTCCTCTGGGCTGCAAATTCGCTTTTGACCTTAGTTTGTACACCTAGGGGACTAATTTAATATAGTTTTTCATACCACATTAACTAGCTGCTGTGTATAGCACTGAGAATTTAACAGGAAAGTAAACCTGTTCCTTTCTTACTGGGATTTTAGGCATATGGCAGAAGCCCTTTTTCCTTCCTCTTCTGACAAATTGGGAATGACTTTGATTTTGGAGACCTTTTTAATGATGTGCCTTTGAAGTTCTGTAAAACCACTGAGTTAAAAATTAATATAGCCTCAAGCAGTCATAAACTATGTTTCCTCCTACACAACATAGCAACAAAACTGTTTATCCTGTTTTACTGTATAATCATTATGGTTTTGAACTCTTGTTCATTTTGGCTCTGATGTTGCTTCTTCAATGCTTAGTGGAAAGTTTATTCAATGCTTCTGTCCCAATGCTTGCCTTAGAAAAATGCTGGGGAAGTTTAGAAGCAGTCTTTGAATGGAGGAAACTGGTTGCAAGTTATAGAATCGTAGGAAGTGGAAAGCATCAGACTGCTTCTATCTTTTAGAAAATGGACAATAACTTTGGAATTTTACGTTTAAAAACCAAACCTGGAAATTAATACTGTTTTTCTTGTATTTCATGGATTTTAAGTTGATCTGAGGACAATATTTTTTAAACCATCTTTTGGAGATCTTTCATCCATTGCTTCTTGAAAATACCCCTAGTAACTCCTCATGCTTAGTCCTCTTGTGCTCTGAAGGTCATTAAACAGCTGAGCTTTGTTTTGCAGCCAGAAAGGTGATCCCAGAAAGATGATAAAAGAAACAAGAAGATCCAGCTGCTTGTAATGCCAGCATCTTGAAAATGGTATAAAAAATAGGTCCACTGAATATGTTGGAATAAAAGGCTAAAGTATTTGCAGGTGGATTATCACTTTATATATGGCCTTTTCGTAAGCTTCAGTGCCTTGTTAATGAGAAACTGATTTTCACTTTCAAATTTTTTTCACTCAGTTGGAAGATAGCACAGTGCTTATGTGTATTATATGTGTATGTGTGTGTATATATATATATTTATATATATGACAGCACAGTGCTATGTGTATGTAACTGAAGGAAAGGCTATCAGAAGGCTGTCTGGCAGACTTTCAAGCTTCATTCTATACATGTCCAGTGGTCTCCAATCAAATGAATAACTGTAATACTTAGACTGATTTCAGACTTTAAGAAAAAATCTTGACCTCATGAATAAAAAAATCTTCATTGACATTAGTTTTCTTTGACGACTTTCCCCTCTCCCTGAGGGGAAATACTGAGATGTGAAATAAATGTGTGGATCCATATTCCGGCACTCCATCAATAGCAGACCAAACCTGACAGGTATAGCCTAGGGTGGAAAGAGAAGCTTTCATAAAGGCTAAGGAGCACAGTCTGAAACACTCAGGAAATGACAACTTGAAAAAGCATTTAAAAATAAACGGGGGAGGAAAAAGCAATATAGTTACTGAATTTTTCCTATCTATAAAATGATATTTGAGTTTTTTGGGGATATTCCAGTAAATTAACACTAGAATCTAGTTTAAAATGTGCATTGAACTTGAAATATGGAAATATTAATCAAATTTTAAAGACAAGAAGGTTAATATCTTTAGCAAAATTCATTGTTGGGTGGATTTATTGATTTCTGGCCATTAGTAACTTACGCTTTTATAAAAGATGTTTATCCACTTAGAATCCTATTCTTTGATTTTATTGGCCAGGTTTTCTCTCCTGTCTTAGCTCTGAGGCTCCAGGGAGAAACAAATGTATTTCCATTGTACGGGGAGACTGTATTTGTGGTTATTTTCTCTAAGGATGCTCTGTCACGTTGCACAGTGAGAGATGAGGCAGAGCAGAGATATATGCACTTAAGTCTGCCATGGAGAAGAAGATAAGAAACGCTACCACTGGTATGTGGATGCACAGCAGACCATATGTAGCTCTTTTGTATTCTCCTGAGAGGTTTGAAGAGCTTTCTTTCCACCTCTGGCTTGTATAATGAAAGCTAAGAGTACACCTTAAGTTTTTGTAGGCTCCATCTACACAGAATACCCTGAAAATACCAATACTGTGGGAAATGGACAGAAACAAGAGCAGTAGAGGAGGTTCTAACCAGATACTCTAGAGCAAACACCTTTAGACAAGTATACCTGTATAAATTTTCATAAGATGTTTGATATGACTGTCCATATTTTGGTACAAACAATTTGATTTGTAGTGCTAGTCTAGCTGTTAACTTTCCAGATGTATGAGGATGTGCTGCCTCTGATGGCTGAATGCAGCTGGATTTATTTACTGAATTTAATAATTCTAGTTTTTCACACCCTTAGAGGAGACATTCTTTAGTCTGAGTAATACACATAAGTATGAAAGATTTTCACAGAATCACAGAATGTTAAGGGTTG
>NW_009734667.1:47111-73100 GCF_000703405.1 Apaloderma vittatum | reverse complement strand
GCTCTCCCCGTCCGCAGCAAGTTCTGGGCGTGCTGGGAGCGCAGAGCTTGATCATCGGACGTAAACTCAAGGCTGCTCGTCTGTCAGAGCTCTGTTTTGTTGAGTTTGGGGTTTTTTTTCCCGAATTATTTCGGTTGAGGGGTGTGCCTGTGCCCTGCAGGAGAAATCTGATGTTAATTACGGTTTTGCGCGGTTTAGTGTATTTGTCATCTGTAAATTGCCCCCACAAACACAGCAAACTGCGACTTTCAAATGTTTCTTTGCTGCCTACGTTACCTATTTATAAAATTCTGTCGTGTATTTTTTCTGTAAACAGACCTTCCACGAACTAATTTTAGACGTTTATCATTTGATCACTGCAGGTAAGATAATAACTCTACATTGTTATTATTATTATTGTAAATGATGCGTTTATTTATAAGGCTGTTGACATTGAACTAATACTGATGCTCTTCCTAGGTAGTTACTTTCATTGACTTTTAAGAACGGTACAATATCTGTAGTTTCCATGATTAGTGCCTGCAGAGATTGGAGCTGGTGGCTAAAAGAATACATGAGCAATAAAATAGTTCAGGATAATTATCATATACGTTCCAGTCTTCAAATCTGTGTAATTGGGGCTTGAATCTACTTTTCCCTGTTTGTAATATTCTTGGTCAATCACTTGTCTTTCTGAGGCAATGATTAGGTAGAATGAATGAATATTTATGCTGGTTTTTTGTGTTCAGAGTTTACTGCTTGAAGTGCTGGAGTGAAGGAGGGGAGTTAGTAAAGGTGGGTTAGAAATCCTGTGTTAAGTTGAATAGTTCAAGAAGTTACCATCCGCATCTACAAACTACTTCTGACTGTCTAAAAGCTGGCTGCACTACGGAAGGATCTAGCAGGGGCTGCTGAATAGGATTGCCAGTTACTCCCTAGCCTGTTTCAGTGCAAAGACAGTGAGTATTTCTGCTTGAACCCTGCTTTGTGCAGGTGGGACCCACCATGGCAGTGGAAGTGGGCTGGGGAGTGTTGCAGCATCCTGTGGCTCTATGGCTGTGAGTGCTGGCAGCCACATGTTGCTGAACTGCTCCAGTTCCTTTCATGGGTTTTGTTGTTAACCGAGTTTGTGTAGAATCAGGTAGTGGATATTGGCAGCCACTCATTGATATAGAATTGCTTTAACGTGCAAGTGTGTCAGCAAAATGTTATTTGCCTCTGTCGTCAGGATTTCTGACCGATTTTGCTGAAGAGATTGTGTACCTTTTTCCTAGTTTGTCGCTGCAGCCATTTGAATACCCAGTTTGCACACCAGATGGGACAGTCTTTGACATACTGTAAGTTCCTGTTTGTACTTAACTTTATTTTTGTTGCTGAACTGGTTACATCTGTGTAATCATAATTTCATCTTAGTGAGTTGGCAAAAATAATTATGCCCATCCGTTGAGGCTTCTGATGGTGCTTGTCACTTACTGCTTTATCCCTTCTCTTTCCAGGAGCATTGTTCCTTGGATAAAGAAATATGGAACCAATCCAATCACAGGAGAAGTAAGTAATGACGGCTCTATTCACGTGATGTCTTTGCTTTCCCTATGCTCAATTTCCTATATAATGTGTGGGAGAAACAAAAATGCCTTAACGAAGGCAAAAGTTGAATGGGAGTGCTATTTTGCAGTATGGTACTTGCGAGATAGGCTTTGCTGAAATTACTAGGGTTTTCTTTTTAGCTAGAAAAAAAAGACCTTCTGGATTTGAGATCTGATATCACTCAGTGTCATCCTGCTAGTGATCTTTGTAGTAGAAAATAATCAGCCTCGGACTGTCTGTGTAGAAGAAAAAGGACAGCATTATATATATATTTTTTTCCCCTATTATTATTTTTTGCAATGGATTGTAAATCGTATGGCGGAGGAAACGTGCAGTTCATTTATATAAACTTCCAAGGTATCTTTGCCTTTCTTATGGGTGTGGAATAAGTAAAATCTGTATAGATGGAAGTATGAGCTCTCTTGTTACTGCTAGTGATGCCCAGAAAGCCTGACTGGTCCCTGACAGAAAAGGCTCCGTACTGCCGCCTCAGGTAAGCACAATTCTGGTCCTTACAGGGCAGAGGACTGGCAAGATCACCTCCCCATCCGTGATTGAACTTGCAGTGATGTTTCCTGACCAAAAGGCTGTTTGGCTTTGTGCAGGTTAAGGAGATTAATAGATGATATAAATGGTAAACTTAAGCAGCAAAATCTTGTGACCTGCTGCTGTCCTGATAGTTCGTTGTGAGACTGGGATTTCACCAGCACCTTGGTAATTTTTCTCCACCCTTTTCTGCTTGAACAGTAATTATGAAGGGATTGCTTTCTGTAGTAGTGTGAAGTTGTAAAGCACCAGATAAATACAAAGTACTGGAAGTATTTCCGTGAGGAAATACTATTTTTGTGCTGTGTTGAAAGAGAGTGCATTGTTCGTGAGAGCATAAAGGAAAATTTTAAACAGAAATCCTTGCTAGAGCTGCTGAAATTTGTCTTTTCCGTCAGTAAGTGCAGTTACTTTCCCGAGCATTAGGTGGCAGCCATTGCACAGGATTGTTCGTTGGTTTGCAGGTGGCTCGATGGTATGAGATTCCTTTTAAACATCTTGTGTTTGATTAAAGATTTTCCCAGCAGACAGATACGAGGAAAAGCTAAATATAGGTGCAGCATTCCAAGCTCTAAACATGAACAGGTTGTTTGAGACTCAATATTTTCGGTTAAAGCAAACCACAGGTGTGTTTGTGCGATGGAGAGATGATTGAAGGTCTTTCTTCAAACATGAGGAGGCTAATGTACTGTTGAGAGGGAATGGAATTACAGTTATTTCATTTGTTTTTGCCAGCTTCCCACCACTTTTCTGGTCTGTGCAAAAAAATGGGAGTGTGTTAGGAGTTTTGGGATGTTGCCAGGTATTTTTTCCACACAGAACAGTTCCGTGACACTTGTTCTCGTTGCAGACTATAAAGCATGATGTGGTTGAAAAGGTACTTGGGGTTGACTTCAGGTAAATGCTAAGCAAGAAATGTGATGTATGTAGTGGCCTTGTGCGACTCCGAGAAAGGGAGATTGTGCAGAATGTACCTGGTGAACCATAAATGCTCAGATAAATTCTGACTTTGAGATATGTCAATTTACTCAGACTTTTGCCTCTGTAGTTGATCAGCAGGACACCTCCAGCTCTCCTCAGCACGCAGCCCCTTTTATTCTATATTGTTCTGTTTGGGAGCCCTTTCTTCTTGCCTTTTATCAGCGGTGGACTTGAGCTGTACAGCTCTGTCCTTCACAGGACAAAAGTGTTCCAGAGCCCTTGGGAGAAAAAGGAGATGTTTGCTTTGCAGAGCAGCACACAGCCCTGTTGAATCCAGCCTTGTGGAGCTCTAGGTTGAAGAGTGGGTTGAAGGAAGCGTCCTAGTGCAGCCTTTGTTTCACAGAGGGGCTAGCTCTGCTTTTTGGAAGAGGAGGATGGTGTTGAGCCGGAAGGGGATGGGTGTGCTGGGACAAGGTAGGGTAGGTTGCAGGAGGAGTCAGTGAGTTGAGCTTGTGCAACTCTAGACTGTATTGCTCTCAGTTGAACCTGTCCTTGTGTGTGCGCCTTCTGTTACTCGTACCGCTTGCTCCTTGGGGAAGCCAGAAAATATTTGCTGTAACGAGTTGGTGACTTACAGAAAGTCGAGACTCCAAGTTTGTTTAAGAAGGAGCTGGGCCAGCTCACCTGCAGTGCCGTGTTCTGCACCGTGATTGTGGAGTTCCTTTGCACAGATGGGTGATTTGTCACTGGTGATGAGGCTCTGGAGAATTTTACCGTTTCTTTTGTTCTGAAGTCAAAAATGGTTATGAAATCCTTTGTGGCTTGTGCTTGTGTCGTTACAATTTGCTACAGCTCAAACCCTTCGGAGAAGTGAGTAGGCTACTTGGAAATAGCAGCGTTAGTGGTGCACTCCTGGCACTTGCTAACTCTGTTTAGCTGTCTTATTCCTGAAGTGGACCCCTCGGTGGAGAGCTGGAGAGCCTTGCAATCCGTGAGAGATTTGTCTTGGCTGTGCTCCCAGGGGTAGGACCGTGCTAGTCTTATTAATTGGATGTTTGTGAACTGATCTACAAGTGACTTCTCTGATGATTCTGAGGCCTAAGCTATTGGACCAGCCTTCCTTTCTAAATAAATTTTGCAATTCCGAGGTCACAGTTATTCTTTAGTATGCTTAAAATTTTATTTTTTTTTTGCTTTCCTTCCTTATACTTCCTCATGGTTTGTGGTCTATTTTTCTTGCTTTTCCGAACGTTCTCCCAAGGTGCAGCATGGACACCAGTATCTGTTTAGGAGAAATAAATCACCATTGGCCTTTGTCTAGAGTTTCCTATGAGATACTCCAGCAAGCAGCTTTAGGTTTCTTTTTTTCCTCTTTTTAGTAACACTTTGTGGTAAAAAATGCTTCTTTTACTACATCAATAATTTTGCAAGAAACAGTGCATCTCTTGCAGCTGAACTACAGCCTGTCAGATGGCATTGGCTCACTTTTTTTTGTCAGGACACTGCCCTAGCTTGTGTTTACACTAACGTTGCGTAAAATAAAGAGAAACATCATAGTTAGCTCATTCCTTTTTACTGAGAACATTGTTCTGGCTTTTTGGGCTTGCAGATAGCTGCGAGCTTGCCAGAATATTTCATGTAGCAGCAATATGACAGCAGTGACCAGCATGCCTACACAAGTCAGCCAGCTGGGCTCAGGACTGCCTGTTTCCAAGAAATGAGATTGGTCAGAGCATGTCTGGTTTGTTGGAATCTCAAATATGAACAGCTGATGGATCTGCGTGAAGGTAGCAGCGTGCCTTTTGACAGGAATTTCAAGGAAACTGTTCTTTGTTGCATGGGTATGTTATATGTGGGCTGAGCTATTTTTTCTCCTTTGCATTGTAACGTTTCTGACATAAATACCTATTTTTTCACTCTGGTTCAGTACCATTCTAACTGCATGTGGGCAGGCCACGTTATTGTGGTATACTTCAGCTCCATTCAAGACTGTTCTTGAGCAAATACCTCTCTTCTCCTGTCTCAGAAGTAGCAATTGTTCCCTCTTTTCTTTGGGAATTCAGTTCTTTTGGACAGTTGAAGGTCAATTCATCTCTGGTTTGTGCTTCTAAGGCTTCGGTCCAAAGTCAGGTTTGTGACTGTTGTAAGTGCATCTGCTTTTGAGCTCGTACAGAGGGCTCACCTGCGCGAATTGTTTCTACACCGCTCAGAGCAAACTAAAACCCGCAAAGACAATCCTCACGTTAAGGCCACAGGCGGCCGTATGGTTGTTGTGTGTGTGTGCGCCTTGAAGGGCAACAGGGTTCGGCTGGAATAGTTTAGCTGGGGTTTAACAGAGGCCTAAGAGTCGGGCGAAGAGACCTGAAGATGCCGAGCGCTGGACGTCTGAGACCGGGGGTCACGCTTGTGGTCCGAAGGAGGCAGAGCACGGTTTGTGTTGCGCCCTGTCCCATGCAAGGTTAGGATCCAGACTTAGAGGCCAGAGAGAGCTTTTTCTGAAGTGTAGCAAGGTTTTAGCTTCTTACTAGGTTAAACAGGAAGACCTTTGTGAATTCTGAGCACTTTTTTTAAGGATTGGGAAAGCCTTTTGCTTGGGCTGCCTCTGAAGATAACTGAAGAGGAGTCTGGGGCATATAAAGAAGCAGTAGAAGGGAGAACCACTGATGTGCAAAATGAGGACTAACTGTGGAGTTGAAAGGCTCTGATCTCTCCCAGTAGGACATCTGCCTTCTTACAAGAGAGTGAGCTGTACCCGAAGTTATGCTCTGTGAACAAGGTAAATATTTGCTGCTGTTCTCCCGCACTCTCAATCCTGTATTCACCAAATGAAAATGACTTGGGGTGAGATTATGACAAATGCGATCAAATAATCGTGGCAGTGCAGGTGCCTGCCTCGTGCAGTAAAGCCTGTCTGATCCACGCTTTCAAAGCGCCCAGAGACACACGTCTTGTACCTGCAGCACCCGGCAGCAGCGGCAGAGCCCGCAGCGGACACCCACTCACGCCAGCACTGCCCGTGGAGGAGCGTAAACAGCGCCCTTGTTTTGAATCATTTGTTGGAAGTAAGGTTGGTAGGATGATGCTTGCCTGAGTAATTACAGGCACTTTCAAAACCAGTTGCTTCTTACTCTCAAAAGAAAAAATGGCAACCAGATCTGTTATTTCACAACTCGGGAAAGTCATTCTCAAATACATGCCTTAAATAGGTTTATTAGCTGATCGCTCTTCCAAACGCTGGTGGCTATTGTTACTTTGTTTTATTGCGAAAGCGCAGTTTGTGTTCACTTTGCATAGATTTCAGTCATTTTTATATAAATCAGTTTGTGCTCTTGCGATGAGTGAAGCTTGCTGACCAGGTTAATGTAAAGGATATGGAGATTACTTCTTTACCGTGTAGTTTATTAATCCCACTTGAAAAATAAACAACCTTACAGCACTTTTTTTTAAATGCACTAAAGAAGTCTGGCTGTCTAAATAAGGGAAATCCTGCCTGAAGAGGGTGCAGAAGTTAGAGCAAAGGTGAAACTTCCTTAGACATGGAAGTGTTTTTACCCTGTCTGTGTTTTGAAAGCACAGATGCAGAAATAGAAAACTGATAATTGATAATAACTGATAGTTCAGCGGAGAAGTGAACATAAAGAGAAAGGGGGCTTAGGTATTTTTATCTTCTTTCGCAATATTTGGAATAAAGAAACTACAGTGTGTCAGGACTGTAGGAACAGGTGTTAAAGCACCGGTTACACTCCAGCCGAGGCTTTATAGTTCACTGCAAATTGCTCTTGACCTCCGTCAGTCAGTGCAGGGGCCGTGTGTTTCAGGAGTGGGTTCCTGTAAGTGGACTGCGTGAGCTTTTCGCGTTGCTGAGTCAGAGGTGTCGAGATCAAGATCACGAACAAAACGCATCCAACCCTGAGATGAGTCGAACAGATCTCCGGCCTGAACAGGGGAGAGGACAAGTTCGAGTTTCATGTAACCCCCGTTGGCTAAATCAACAACTACAGCTTTTAACTCAGTTCGTGTGGTCCGTGTGGTAATTTACTGCAGATTGCTGCTTTCATTTTGTTATTGCAGGTGTGTTACTAGGTAATGAGCAGCAAATAACGGATGTCATCAGGCAAGGATCTGTGGATTGAAGGTGACCTCTTTCCTGCCAGCGTAGCAGCAGTTGCTGTTGAGATACATCGTCAGGAAAATGTAATAGCTGTAGATAACGTCCAACACGATGCGGTTTCAGGGTGCTCGTCTAGACCTTTCTGCAACATGGTGGTAATACTACCTTAGGATTCTGATGGTCGTCTAAATGTGGCACACTGCAGCAGGAGTCAGATTTTCCGTGTGACTTTTCATCTTTTTCTCTCCAAAAGGTTTCTTCGCTCTTACTGCTTCCAAAGAGATGATGCTTACTCTGAGCATTTTCATTGTTTGTCTAGATACAAAATATTGAGAGGAAAATGCTGTGCAGACTGTTTCCACGTCAGTTTTCTGTATCTGGAGTGCTGGGATTATCTAATTAAGAGCAAGATAGTTTGACCAATTGAGATATTTTTCATTATGTAGGAAAATTCAGGAGTGAGACATACCCCATTTCCACTGTTCTGGTTTGGTTTGGTTTTTTTCCTCAGTATCAGAGCACAGCACCTGAAATCCAAATAGTCTGCTACATTTTCTCCTTGGGGCTGTGGAAATGAACGATTATTTAGATGGATCAGTAACTTCAGGTCTCATTTGGCTGTAGCATAACTCATGAATAAATAAGAATTTTAGTTCTTCTCTAGAGAACTCTTTTCACATACATGTCAGAAGAAGACGGCGCACCTTCAGCTTTGAAATTCAAAGTATATTTCTTAGTTTATCTGATGCAACTCAGTCAAGCGTTTAGATACTGCATAGGTTTAAATGTCAGTTGCCCCCTTTTTTCCCTTTTGTCGAACTTACTCTATTTTTTCCTGCACATTTGAAGTGGAGGAGGGAGGGTTTTTCTTGTTTATTTATAAGAAAATTTCCAGTGGGGGGTGGGAATATGGTTTAGTTCTGGGTGAGTAATAGCTTATTACAGAGCAGAGAACAAAGCTTACAGAAATAAAACCAAGGGAAGCTTTGTTCTTGAAAAATGATTCAGACAAACCCAGCTTAGCTGGTTTTCATGTGTTGCAGAAAGGAAGGGTGAAGTGATCAGGAACAGAAAACGGGAAGATTTTCTGAGGTCTTCGGCTCTCTCACAGTCTGCTCTGTCTTGAGCCAGTGTTTGCTTTCTTCCTGCTGTGACTGTTGAGAGGTTCTTCTGATGTGTTTTTGTCTGATAGATATCTCCTGTAAATTTTGGGGTTGACCAGCTTAGTCTCGTTTGTATTTGTGCCAAAATTGCGCTTCTCTCTGTTAGTGTTTACAGCTGTGTGTTTGGTGGAGAGGAATTTAATGCTTTCTTGACACTTTCTTGTTGAGACTTGTATTTTCCTGTCAGATGTTTTTCATGCCTTTTAAGTTCTCTATACCCTAAATGGTCACAGTGGTCCTTCTCTGCATCTGTTTAGTTTTAATTTATCTTCTTTGGACATAGTTAATCATACACGGTAAATGCTGGGTGAATACCTGGTACAATGGTGGGAATATTTTCTAATCTCATCCTGAAATGCTTTGGTAATACTTGGATATATTGCTCATGATAGCGTAAGATGGAAAACAGTTTCAGTGTGCGTGTGTTGCGATACGAAGGGTGCTTTCAGAATATGGTAATTTGTGGCATTTTGTCTTGTTTGGGTCATTTCAGAAGTAAGTACTTATTTATAAACAAGAGTTAGCCGGGATGAGCAGTGGTTCTTCCCTATTTATTTTTTGGGGTGTTTTTTTTGTTTCCAGTTGAATGTTGCTGCCTGTATTTCTGTGGCCTGTAGCAGCCTTTGGGGCGTGGCTGGTTACAGCCATCATCGTTACGCATCTCTCTCCAGGTGCATTTTTGTCTGGGGAAAGCAGACACAGGCTGCTGCTCAAATGCCTAGAATCCACTTTGAACAAGATGAACTCTTCAATATGCAGCAGCCGAACCATGTCGTCTTACCTCATTTACTTCAGAAATTATTAGCTTTTAGTCAACAGTCTAAATGAGTTAATATTTGACTAGTGACCATAAATTTTCAAGGCCCCTGGATAGAAACATATGAGGCCGTGATTGCTGCCCAGAAAGTTGTGTGTCGTAACTGGAAATGGCCATAAACCACATGGACGTCAAGGGTAGGAAGGTCCTGGTGAGGCTGGTGACCTGGAAGATGACTCCTTTTTTGTTGGGTTTTCTGAAATTTTCACACTCTCTTTGTTACTGATGGACACGTGGGTAGTTGGTTGTTTCTCTTCCCAAGTTGCTTTTTTACCGTAGTGCACCCAGCACCCCTAGGAGTTAGCCTCTAGCTGTCCTAAAAGGGGGATTAATTTTTCAATTCTCCATATCTTTGGGAAACAGTGAGGGTGACGAAGTTGAGATTTGCCCAGCCTCACTGTTCACGTGCTGTATCAAAAGGAGACGTTTAATACCATCCAGTGCCATGAGTCCCTGGCCAAGCTGCTGCGCCTCCTTCCCACCTTCCTGCTGGGGGCTGTGGTGGTGATGGGCAGTGTTGTACCCGGTGAGCCAGCTCTGGACACAGGCAGATCAATGTGTCCAGCATTATTCCTAAGGCCTTACAGCAAAGAAAGTATTTACATCTAGGTTTTACAGACCCAACAGATGGTCTCTTTTTTTCCTTCTCTGTGTTTTGGTGGAAGTGTGCACATTGGATGGGGTTTGTGATCGTGACACTTGAAAAACTAGCAGCTGTGAAACGCTCTAGCCTTAAATGAGATGCAGCAGGAGGTTTCCCACAGATCCTCACTTGCCTATTTTTCACTAAAATTGGAGACTGGCTTTTTGGTTCTCCTGCAAAGCTCTGTTTTCCATGAACCGTGTTGTGTTTGGCTGTGGGTCTCTGGATTGACAGACTTCTGCCTGCATTGAGATTGCAGATTTTATCTTGCACGTGAAACTACACATCTTTTTCTAATGGTAATTTCTGTTAATTCTGTTGCTCTTTGACAGAGTGACATTATTGCGAGTATCTGTGAGCCATGTGTGTTATCAAGCATATCTTTATAATTCTCTGGACAGGGCTTTGGTGACCATATGGTATGAGTTTAATTAAAATTTAAATATGGAAATACAGTGGTCTGGAAGCGGGTAATGAAGGATCTTTTGTGTCCATTTCCATACCAGTTCAGTAACGGATAAAAGCTGCAGTTAAACAGCAGCTTCATCCAAGAATGTGAATTGAAGGTGTCTTTTTCGCATTTGGTAAAAAGTCGTCCACGTGATAAATACCGAGCTGAGTAGAAATGATACCTCGAATCATGAGACTGTTCTGGCCTCTTGACTGCTGACCCCAAATTATTCTCAAAATATTACATAAAGATAGCTTATCTTGTTAAAACAGTGCTGCTCTTTTCAGTCACATGCCCATAATGTATAGACTTGTTGAGGATTTCCATTGCCTTTTATCGTCGTAAAATGAATTTACAAGATCTGAAATACATAACATTATACATGGAGTTATTCCAATACTATTAATTCAGTTCGTATCCCCATATTCCTTGAAGGTTTTACAGCAGGGAAAATGGAAAGGTGGCTGCTTAAAATGTGAAGTCATGTGCAAATAATATCAGACCTCATCTTAAAAGGAACCGGGGAATTTAATACTAAACTAATTTACTATTGTTAATCTAAATTTGGTACTTGGTAGGCAACACTGTGTTTCAATATTAGCATTTGGTTTGGCTTTCTCTTCTGTTCGAGGTGACCTTTTGGTGGGATGAGCAGGTACCCAAGGGCCACGCCAGCGCTGGATGGTTTCGCCCTCTTGTTGTCAACCAGTTCAGACGTGGCACATTGATTTTTCCCCCCGATACCTTTGCTGGGTTGTTGTGTGTTTCTGCCAGAGGCCGTTCAGAAAGGTATCCGATCCCCAAATGCTGAACATTTTAACGCTGATTCAATGACTGTTGATAGAGTGCAAAAGTCTGTATTTACTAAATACAAGTCTTGCTGCACGTCACCAACTTATCCCGTGTGTGGGTAGCAAAGGAATCAAACGAGCCCATTTTGATTGCTTTTCGGGCTGGGCCGTGTCCAACAGGGTCGGAGCCTCATTAACAACAAGAACAGGCAGCCACAGACCAAAGGGATGCAGAGAGTGTCACTAATTGATGCGCGGGGATTGTAGGTCGTATCTTCACGAGACACCCAGCGCTGACAGAGGCTGGTTTAATTCGAAACAATCGGCGTGCTTCGTCTGCGAGCTGCCACAGTGCCCCACTGACCTACGCGCCGTAGTAACCTCTGCTTTGGGTATTGATAAAGGCTGCTGCCCTTCGGGAGCCCGCAGGAGCCGGGGCTGTCGGCTGACAGATGCGAGCGCGCGGGGCGGTGGGGCTTCTCGCTGCTGCAAGGAAGTAGGTCATGGCCAAAAGTAGCCTTGGCTGCCTTGGTGGAAGTGTGCCTGCGAGAGAGGAGTCAGCTGAGAGAGGAGCTTGCACAGTTTCTGCGTTTGGTTTTTCAGCCGTTCCTCGCTGTGGAGCAGCTGGCACTGTGTGCCGTGAAATGCGTCTGCTTTCCAGTATCCCTGCATAAAATATTTTTAGAAGTGACTATGCGGCTCTTATTTGTGCTTAGGGAAAGTGACAGATGCTTGTGGCCTTTCATTTTCGTTAGGAATTTAGAATTTTAATTAGATCAAGTGTTTTTAATAAACAGTGTTTTTTCCTTGTTTTCTTCGCTAGAGATTGGCTGAAGCTGGATGGTGTAGGTGTGTGTCGGGGAAACTCAGGTTGGAAACAGTTTTGAACCTGAGCTGTGTATGCGATATTTGAGCTCTCTTAAGCTTTATTATTAATAAGAAATACATAAAAACAAGTACTTTAGCTCATTTTAGGACTCATTCACTCCTGCTGTCTCTTCCCATGGAGGCTGGTGCCTGTTTGCGGCATAATGGTCATTTCCATGGCAACAAACTGTGTGATGGTGCTTGGAAAGCTTTGAGTCTTGATGGAGAATAAATAAAAGCAGATTCACCCACATGCGAGATAATTTGGTTTTCATGTGAAATGAAGAACTTGAGAGGGGAAAAAAGAATTATACAGGTTTCCAATGTCATGTTCAGAGTTTCCAGTGTAACATGTAAGTCTTTTTCAAAACTGGACCCACTGGAAGTCCCAGCATGTGGACTGGACTCCCTCTGTGGCTGCTCCACGTGCAGTTGCCCGGTGCTGCAGCCTGGTCCGGGGCGCTGCGCTGCCACTGTAGGCCAGGACAGTCCTTTGTAACAGATCATTGCCTGGTTTTGCTGTTCTGGTGCTCCAAAGATTTGCTTTGACAACATACTAAATCTCCCTCTTGACTTGCCACGCATTAAAACATGTCAAATCAACTTGGTTTTGAGGTGTTGCCCTAATTATACTTCCCTCACCTATTTTCTCATGTACAACGATTCATTTGTTTCCATCCCTTTTCAGAAATCCATTGCACGAACAGCATCTTTTTATCAGTAGTGGGAGGTTCCCATGTGTTGTGGTGTGGGAGTGCTTGGGCAGGAAGGCGCTGTGAGCTGAGCAGAAGCGCAGGGCGACTCCGAAGGGCAGGAGCTGAGATGCCAAGGTCACTTCTCCAACCCTAGCTCGATCGGAGGCCAGTCTGCAGCAATAAACGTTTATAATGTTCATACAGTAGTTCAGTATAGAGCTCTTGTCCTGGGAGAGGACTCCAGGCAGTGTGTTTCAACTCCTATATGAAAATCACTATTTATTTAGTTTACTTTTGCCATATAAGACTGTAGAAGTGCTGGTCTCAGTGGGCAGCAGCTGCCATCATGAGCAGCTGATAACTGGTGCTGAAAACTAACCTTTTTCCATACTGTGGCAAGGTGTGACCTGAAATACCATACTCGTTCCCTGGGTAGGGAGCAGGAGTCCAAGGACTTGGCAGTGCTTCGAGCAATACATCGTACGTGGACAGATGGAACAGTGTACTGCAGCTTTTGCTGCCTTTACAGTCTGTGCAGCAGTTTTGTCTGTCTTTTCCACTAAATTTCTGTCAAGGTATGAATCTAAATCTTCAGTCATGCTGTTTCTTGGGGAACTGTTTCCATTTTTGTTTAAAGATGATCTGCTCGTATGTTTTGGAGACAGCTTAAGTTTGCCAGGAGGATAATTTAAAGGCCTTCCTTCAAATTATCAATTTTTCCAGTGGTTGTATTTCTAAAGCAGCTTTTTCTGGAGCATAATTTTCGGGCTGTTGCACAACATGTGCACAGATGGATGCTGCTTTGTGTTAATAAGTTGTTTAGGTTGAACAGATCTGTCCAGGATCATATGTTCATTCTGGCAACTCTACTGTTCCCCTACTACTTCTTTGACAATTTTGTTCTTCTAAGAAGATAAATAAATGAATAACACTCTGCATTTGCTCAGTTGTTTCAGAAGATGCAGTTGCCTTGGCTGTCTTTCTTTGTGCCCCAGCAGTGTGCAGACGTTGGGGTTTTGGGGTTCTTTTTGTGAGAATTCACTTAAGGAAGAGCAGCCACACTGGTATTCCGTTGCCTAATTAAATATAACCTGGCCTGGCCTCTTTTTTTTCCCTTCCCATCTTATTCCTACTAGCCCTCATTGCTCTTCTTGCTAATAAATGAGCGTTGCCTTTCTGGCAGCAAATGAGCCTGCCAGTTGGCTGGAAACAGGTTGAGAACTACCTTCCTGTAAATGAATGAGTCCAGCTGTCGTCAGCTGTACTTTCTGAACCAAGAATATGAATTTTGATTAGGCAGAAAAAGCCCACTGATTTAGTTTCTCATGATTTTGTTATCACTCTTTGCCATGATGATTGAACTAGCAGTGTCGGCACCGCGGCTGGCAGATCTCCGCTCGTAGCTGTTTATAAAGAGCTGTCTGGGTTATAAAAACCTCCCTGATCTGTTCAGGTGCGTGTTTTGAGAAAAGAACTGATTGTTTCTTTTAAAAGGCTTGTACCGTGTGTGCTTCGAACAATCGAGTTGGCAGTGAGACTGTCTCTGACAGCTGATACAATCAAAGGGTTTGCTGTGGGTTTTTCATATACCTGAGGTTCTGACTCAGCCTTGCTGTTTGCTGGGCTGGACTTTGTCTCCAGGCGAGTGCTCCCTGACCGTCTCGGTGGGCTGGGTGACCCCAGCCATCGTGAGCCCCAGTGCTTAAGTCGCGTGCTGACGTTGTGAAGTGACGGGCATACGTGGGCCTGCCGCGTCCTGTCCCTGACAGCGCACTGTTATTTTGGGTGTACTCACAGCTTTCGTGTCTTAGGAAAGGCTGCGGGGATGGAGCAGCCTGGTTGTCCCTGAGTGTTTGCCAGCCTCATAGCTCTCTCTCCCCATGTCAGAAAGCCCCTCCGGAGAGAGGGCAGCAGGAAAAGGACATAGACTCTCTTCTGACGAGCCGTGGGAGGGCAGGAGCTGGCTTGGTTTGGGGTGTTCTGCGGTTTCAGAAGAGGTACCGAGCCTGATGGCCAGAATGCTTTGCTGGCTTGCTGACTTTCAGCAGAAGTCCCTTCTGAGTTGTCACTTCTAATCAGCAGCAATGGTCTGTCCCTCTTCGCTTTTCTTGCAGACTCTCCCTGCAGTTTGTGCTGAGGCAGTTGGGCAGCTTCTGGAGCTCGTTCTGACGGGTTAGCGCTGTACTGTCAGACTGCAGTTCTCAGGCTCAGCCAGCCTTGGTTTTGTGAGCTGTGACTTAAATTCCCAGGGTTCGGATGATTCAGATAACGTACAGTGTATTGTTAATAAATTGTGTACTATTAAAATCTTAACAGTGATGTTACAGTTCCTTTTATTTCCATGGTTAGATTCTGTTGTGATTCATTTTTATAATGCTTCATTTTGTCTAGAAACTAGATGCCAAATCACTTATAAAGCTGAATTTTGCTAAAAACAGCGAAGGTAAGTGCAGTAATTTTCTGTGATTTTTTTTTTTTTTTTTTCTTAATGAGTGCTTTAATAAATCCTGGTTTGTCTTACTCATGGTGAAGTTATGTAGTTTGTCTTCTCTATGATGATTTTTTTTTCTTTGAGTAGAATAACTGCTTCTTGTGAGTGACGTGTTTACCTTGAAAGTTCCATTTCTGTTTTTCTTTACACTGGGGAGCTGTAAATTATTCAGCAATTGCATTTTGCTATAGCTGCTATTGCAGTGAGGTACTATCTACCTTAAGGAAAAAATTCAGAAAAGGCTAAATTTATATAATACATTAATTTTTTTCTAACTTGCCTATGGCAGTATTTGCTGTTCACTTGGGTTTGGGCAACTTCTTGTTTATAAAATGAAGTAGACTTAAATGAACACGTGGGATTTTATGAATAGCAGCACACAAGACAGCAGCATTGAGTTTATTTCTGCAGGGTTAAAGGCATAAAGTCTGTAATCTAAGAGAGGATGCTGGGAATGAAAGAGAAGAGTGGAGATGACTTCATCTTTTACAAGACTGATAATGATTTCTTTGAAACAAGAGTGGCAAGGATTAGGTGGGAATAAAACTCTTGAGTGTTTTTCTCCTTATCTTACCAAAGTCTATGGGCAACAAGGTCTTTTCTCAAGCTGATGGATTTTTTTCCACATTTTGTGTTCCATCTGTCTCAAGAGCAGGATGTTAAAAAATGATCAATAGTCACTGTGGGCAAGGTTTTTTAAAGATACTGTGATACTGTTCATAATGCTGGGGTGGAATGACGAGAGCCACACAGTCTGGGAAGCTTTTTCCTTAAAGAGGTGCATGGTGTGTCCTTAACAGATCAAAGGAAAATGCCACAAAAGATGAGAAGTAAAATGTTGCATTTCTGTCTGGCAGCATTTTTTTTTCTTTAAACCACGTAGAATGGTTGCTACATTTGTAGGATCTTTTCTGTTCACACCTGTATGATAAAAAAGTTCTTCAGATATTACAGTTTCTTCCACGTAAAGATCCCTCCTTAGCTGAGTACCTTCTATCCAAACAAACAAGTGTGTGCCCTCAGCTTTTGCTAGTACGAAAACAAGGTGATTTGCTCTTTTTTAATGCAGCTGGAGCGAGGCTTCGTGTTGCACCAGCGTGTTTCTGTGTCCATCCGTTGGGCCGTACCCTTATGGCATTTGCAGAAATCCCTTTCTGAACTTCCTCGTGAGTTTCCGTCCCCTGTGGCAGTGGCTTTCCTTCAGCCCTGGTGGCATTCCCAGGAACAGTCCCCAGCTTTACTTGCAGCTCTGTGCTGGCGGTCAGAGCGCCGGCTCTGGCTGAGCAGTCGGCCGTGGGGACTTGCCTCGCCTGGCTCTGCAGGTGCTGCGAGCAGTCTCTGTTCTGGTCTCCCTGCTGGTTTTCATTTTCAGATGGTAATTAGGAAAAAAAAGAACCAAATAGGCCCAAGCTATTTCAAAAATCTCACCCAAACCCCTAGGACTAGCAAACTGATCAAGTATTAATAACCTGCTTCTAATTGCTTTCTGCTGAGATCATCCAGACATTTTTCTTTTCCCTCGTACGTTGCCTTCCATCAGTCTTCTTGTTGTTGACATGCTTAATATTTATGCTGACCCTCCTGGGAAAATTCACAGCTTGATTAGAGCAGAAGCTGGGCTCCTTATTGAATAACGTGTTCAGATTTTAATGGCATTCTGCTTGCCTCATTCGAATACAAACTGCTCTGCTAAGTGCACGACAGCTGGTGTGAACTTTTTGTAGGATAGAAGCTAAACTTTTGTTCCTGGGAACGACACAGAGCAGTGGGCACGTTACAGAGCACAGGCCTGTGCTTATCAACAGAGCTTTGATAACAGCGGCAGGAATTGTGTCGTGGTACTTCATAGGTGTCAGGGAAGTTGAACAAAGTCCTGGGTTGAGGGACTGAAGGCAGTTGACCTCAAAACTGCTTCTTCATTACTTGCTTTATGATTCTCTTAAGTGTTACTTTTCCTGTCTGGCACTGAAGAATCAAAGCATAGTTAAAACACCATTACATACACACTGAAGTTATACTTTCTACTGAAAATTAATGAAAATATCCTGCACAGAGATATCAGAAGTTAGCTATTTCAAAACTGTCACAGGGACTTTATGCCAAATTTAAACTTTTTTCCCCTCTGTCAGGTAAATACCACTGTCCAGTGCTGTTTACTGTATTCACCAATAACTCCCATATTGTGGCCATCAAGACAACTGGAAATGTGTTTGCGTATGAGGTAGGTTCCCTGTTGCATTTTGTTACTAATATTTTATACTTGATGCCTTTCATTCAAGATCATAAAACGCTGTAGAAAGATAAGTAAACTTTGTTCTTGTTTTACAGCCAGGGAAATTAAAGTACAAGGGGATGAGCTGACTTCACAAGTTGTCCAGCTTTTGCCTTCAAAATATGAACAACTGTAGAATAGGATTTAAAGGATGTTTTCAAAATCTTTCACTAAGTTAATCTGAATGCACTGAATCTTGCAGACCAAAATAAGTAGCTTTTATATGCTCCTCAGCTGAATTGATAGAGAAATTTTCTGTCTTCATTCAGTTACAAAGTCATCACTGAAACACAAATTGCATCATTTCTATTTGTCTCTATGAATAAAAAAAGAACATTTTAACTGGAATCAGGGACAGGGCAGAGAGAATGCCTTAATGGATGCTTGAACTGCGTTTTTCTTTTGTGAATGTTTGTGTGAACCAACATGAAAATGGACTTTTAGTTGTGACTTGTTTGTATAATCCGTACTGTAAAAGCAAGGTTTATTTATTTTTCCGTAGCAAATAAATTCTTCAATTAATGGATCCATATCCAGGGTTGTAAAATGTCTCGACACTGAAACATCTACTTTTTGAAATCTGTTAATGGCAAATTCCGGTAGGACTTCAGATACTGAAAGAGGAACAGGCTGAAACCATTGCAATCAAGGAAAAGGCTGGATTCATCATGGTTTTGCTCTGTTGTAGTTGAACTGTCTTCATTCCAACTGAGAGAGCAGTCAAGATTGGGATGAAATAGAAAGTATTTTCTGTTCCTTCTGGAAGCGTGATGCTTTAATTGCTGTGGTTAAAAGGCAAGAATAAGGTTAAGAGTGGTCCTTGTTCAGTGCTTGTCAATATTGTGAAGTATCGCTCAATTTGCTACGATTTATAATACCAGGCTCCCTAAAGAAGCTGTGCCAAGAGCATCTGTTTCTTGCGTGGTGTACTGCTCGTGCAGTAGCATTTATTGCTTTATTGTGGGCATAGAATTAATTTACAGACTTCTGGAGGTACTAGAGAAATATTAACCACTTCCATCTGAGGACAACAGAGGACCTGTGGGAGAATGAGACAAATCCATTTGTTTTGCAGGCAGACAGCCACAGTTGTCTCTATGCTGTATTTATTCCACATTCGTTCTCACTATGGAATAGCACACCGTGGCTTTGTTGAGCAGCATCTGATTTTCGGAGATGCCCAGAAGTGTTGCTGGGGGCGAGGTGCAGCACTCGGGGTGGGCAGCGTCTGATGGGCTGGTGAGCTCTGCCCATGCCTGAGCTGGCCCGGGACACATGAGTCTCCCCGAGGGGTGCTGGCAGTGCGGGAGGTACAGACCTCTTGTTAAAGCTCCCTGTCTTACGCCATCTCCAAAATATTTAACTTTGAAAACTACAAGCAAGATTTTTTTTTATTTTGGCAGTGCTGTTATGGTGAATATGGTTAAAATCATGTGCGTGACTGTGGAATGGAGACTATAAGGTTGTTTGGGTTTTTTGGTTGATATTTGGGTTTTTTTAAACCAAACTACAAGTTTCATCGGGATAAAAGGCAAAAACTTCTCGTCTGTTACAGCACACAATGAAAATATTGCAGCTGCTAGTTGAGAATGAAGGGTGAAATTGTCTTTATCATTTGCACTTTAAGTTTTTTATTGGTATCATGTATTTACTTGTAATATTTACACATTAAAACCCCAATTTTTAATACCTGTGTCTTTTACCTGGCTCTTAGGCAGTTGAGCAGCTGAACATAAAACCAAAGAGCTACAAGGATCTTTTGACAGACGAGCCCTTCACTCGGCAAGACATTGTGACGCTGCAGGTAAACTTCTCTGTTACATGTCTTACTCTACGCCTTCTTTGCAGAGGTTGAAATGTTGCTTTGTACACCATTAGAATAATTGAACAGAGAAATATTGTCTGGTGCGTGTCTTGAAGATGGGCGGAAGGGGAACTGCTGCATGTTTCTTTGTTATCTGAAGAGCGACAAAGTTGCCGTATAACTTAGAGCCTGACAAATCTCTCCTGTGGCTATCGTGTGCCTTGTAGATAAGCAGATGGTTCACAAGGAGGGAAAAAAAAGGTGCCCAGAAAAAGCCAAGGATGCCTGTAAAAATGTGAATTTTGACAAATGTATTTCTGTTTGCTCACTATCTTGCTGTATCTGACTGAATATAAGATGTGCATAACTGTGAGGTCTAGATATTGAGGTCTAGATAAGATTTTGGAAGTTTTTCTTCTAATCTTACTTGAAAAATTGCTGTGATGCCTCCCAGTTTATTGTGGGACTTAACAGAAGTGCATTGGGAAAAGACTGCGTAGAGGAAAGGTAAAGATGTGTCCAGAATCATCTTCAGCTCCAGACAGCCAACAGTTACCGGGTCTGTATTATCAAAAGAAACAGGGTTTAGAATGTAAAGTATACAAACTTTTAGGAAGTCCACATGTTACACAAAGACTGATGATGCCTAAATGAGTCAAAGCTTCAGAAAAGCATTTTTAACAGAATGTTTCTCTAAATGTAGAGTGAAAGAAGCAGCAAACCAGAGGATTTTGTTTAATGCTTGCTTAGACTTTAGTTTCTTCCTAATAGATACCAATGTTGGTCTATTACTGATTTTTAACAGAATTAAAACACAAGTTAAAACAGCATTGTACATTTGAGGTGTAGTTATGTACAGACAAAGTTTAGTATCAAAAGATCTTAACCTTTTGCTTTGAAGTATGCATTTTTAAGCTTGTGTGTTTTCAAAAGAGGGGAAAAAGATTCAAGGATCACTGTTATTGGAGTCCTGAGTTAGCATGCATCTCATGAGCAGTTAATTGCCACTAACCAAGACTAATGCAGTCTAATTTGAACAGAAAAATATTTTTCGTTTATGTCTAAATTTAAAAGAAATGTATCTGTTCTTCCCTACTCCCCAGTGCTGAACAGAATGTTAATAAATATTTTTCCTGTATTCCTTTGGGCTTATGGCTGTTCAAGCTAACACAACAGAGTAAGATGATTTTAATCAAATGGAAGGAAAACCCGTAGCTTTTTCAGATTGAAAGCTCCCAACAGTGTTATTTGAATGTAACTGCATGGTTGCTAATGGCTTTGGTGCATTAAAAAAAGACAACATGAGTGACTAAAATTGTTACTGTGTATCAGTATGGAAAATCAAATTATTTTTAACAAATAATTGAAATGTGCAATCCTTTAAAAATATTTTGGTGTGTTTTGTAGGTTTGGAATTGAATGTATGTATAGAGTGTGTTCCTGTTACATGCCTAGATTTGGTTTTGCATAGACGCGAACAGGTGCTATAGTCAGTCCCCTGAATCTCAAAATGCAGTAACTAGCAATTTAGGTGTTCCTGTGTGGATTTTTATCAGTATTTTTCACCTTCATTCTGTTCGTGACACGCTGGGTTTCTGTCTTGCTGAGTAGATTGTGGCAGTTGTCCAGTCCCTGGTGCAGTCATCCTGCCCCCTGCACGGGGGTCCCAGCCCTGCAGTGCCTGTACCTCTCTCCCAGCCCTTTAGGATGACGTTTGTAATGTGTGAGTAGGTTTGTTCATCTTAAGGAAACATCTCGTTATGGACTAGTGTTAGCTTTTGTAGTGTCCGATCTTGTGATACACTCTTCTCAAATAAGTTTAGAAATAGCAAAGGAACCCCGTCATGGGACTGGACTGGACTGGAAGAGATTCTGACTCTGAATACTGTTAAGTAGCTACAGTTTGACCCTTCACCCAATTAGATTCTAAATATTATTTTTTTTTCAAAAAAGGATTTTCAACAAACGCACTAAAATGGCTTCAGGCTGTTGAATGAGAAGTCGGGGCTGTTTCATGCACTGCACAGCACCCACTGCCAGCTCGTGGGTGTACCTGCTGCCCTACCTCGGCTGCTTTGTTGAGAGCAGAAAGCAGCCTAAAGCGGAGTGACTAGCCTGGGTACTAAAATTGCTTTTTGTGCACAGTGTGCTTTTGCGTGGCATTCTCTTCATGTAAATCGGCAAACGACAAACCAGTGTCCCCTGTGCAAGCTCTCTTGTTGACAGCACCGCAGGCAGCGTGGTGGCTTCCCACTGCCAAGCTTTACCACCCGTGGCTTTGTTTCTCAGCCAGAGTTCATGACTGCAATCTGTTGTGTTCCAGTTTGCGCATCTAGAGCTCTATCCCAAATCCCACTTCTCTTAAACACCTTGCGGTTCTGTGTTGAAATCTGTCACTGTGGTTTTTCCCATTCCCCATGTAAATTGAGTACTGCGGTATCTGAGAGTGAGTTGGTAACACTCCCTGACCCTGCTGTTTGGCAAAAAGGTAGATATAAAGGAAGTTGCTATAAAAAAACTTTCTTTGCTTTGTAACTAACAGCTGAATAGGACTGTCTGTAGTAGCTGTGTTTAGCAATGGAAAATGGTATTTCCACAGGCTGACTCTGAATATCATAGGAAGCAGATGGGATACCTGTGTTTAGCAATGAAGTACCACATGATAAATGGAAATTTTGAATAATGTGTGTTACAGATCGTTAGTATGATCACATTTTTCCTTACTGATACATAAAGGGCAATCCTACAGCTGCTAGTGGTGTTCATTTACCCAGAATAGCAGCTGACCTCAAACTTGACCTCTCCATCCTAATGTATATAATTAAACCCAAAAATTTAAAAATTTGCTCTTTCCAGAAGAGAGAGAATTGTGTAAAATTCTTTGTTCTGTTCTTGGTGCTAAGCTTTATTCAAACACTGATCATAATCCATCCCCATTACCTTTCCTGGTGACCATCCTCTCAGCTGGTCACTTTTATTTTAGTGCTAGTTATTTGTGCCCTATTTTTAAGTTTACTTGTTAGAAATTACAAATTATTTTGGGTCTGGAACTAAGAAAAGCAAAATTACAACTTCAGTTGTTAATAATACTATTTTAGATATATGATATGCTTCCTGCACTTACATATAGAGAAACTGTTATTTTCCCTGTTGAAATGCAAATGTCATGAGGTAAAGCATGACGTTTTTTTGTCCACATATGGCAGTATTATTCAGCCTCTCAAGCCAGGAGGTCAAGAATAGTATCATATCCTGGTGTGCAAGATACGGTACCAAAACTGGAATGTAGTTATTCAGGAAGAAGATGTAATGGATTCTGGTTTAATACCTTGCTGATAACAACAGGAATACACATGACATTATTCCATATGAAACCCTTCCTAGACACCGGCAGTGTTTGTAAGACTGAATTTTGTTAGACTGTAGCTATTTACCCTCATGTTGAAATTTCCTTTTCTTAGCTGTGTGATTGTACCACAAACCAAAGTCAAGCTTTCCATCTTCTAGAGTGCAGGTGTTACCTTTTTCCAAGTTTATCATTATTTCAGATAATTTTTCTCTCAACTCGTACATATTTCTTCTAAATGGAATATTGCTGTTGTATTTTGTCTGTGTTTCTCATAACTAAACCCACTTGTATTCTTTCACCTTGAAAGATGATTACCTCAGTCTGACAGCAAATGTCATGAATATCCTGCCAGCTGACAGACAGCCTAAGAGCTTCAAGATTTATTCGTTATACTTGATGGATAAGGCGCGATGTAAAGCACGCGGAGATCTGTGGGGACAGGGCACCTGTAACAGGAAGGCTGGTGGTGTTGAAGCTTGTTTGCAGTGCTCTTACTTCCCTTTTCTGCTTCCCATTCTGGTACCTTGCCGTGCATTGGGTCATTTTGCAATTGTTCTGAAGGTAGGATTTGATGTAGCTTTGAAAGAGTTTTGACTTAATCAGATTTCAGAACTAGGTGATTCTTTCAGTCCTATGTTTACAGGTCTTCAGCTAGTTTTCAATCTAAATGTTTAACCTGATTTGAAGTTATCTTCCAAGTAGATTTTCTTGGGGGTGTAATTCAGCGTTAAATCGGAGGATCTGCTGTCCACCACATAATCTTTGTGACAAAAGTCTGGTCAACCGTCTGGTAGAAATTATTATTCATTAGTGTTACTGTAAATTCACTGTGTGTTTCAGTCATACATTTTGTGTGATGATGTGTAACTTAATAGCATTAAGCTTGGTGATAAGTGTACTCTGGATTCCCTTGTGTAAGAGTGGGCAGACTGAAGCAAGCGCCTGCCCCAGCGCAGAAAGGAACCGGGGCAGGTGGTGCTGTGCTGTTGCGGTGGTGGGCTCCAGCAGTCCTGTGGACCTCTTGGCATCGCAACAAGAGGGTCCCGAGTGGAGCAGGGTAAGCACGCTGCAGTGCCCTGCTTTCACATCCCCTTTGGTAGGAAGCGTTCGGAGGAACTAAGAACAATTTCCTCTTTATCCTCCTGTCAATTCTTCATCCTCCACTGTGTCTCTGTTCACAAACCAGAAACCACAGCTCTCAAATTTGTGAAGATACAGCAGAAATTATTCCTGCTCTGGAAGCTCTTAGAAGCTGTTGCTGAGCTGTGTGCCTGCAGGGAGGGGAGATGGCGAGAAGCGTGGCTGCGCTCAACAGCTAAAGCAGAGGCAGAGGTGGTCTGTTCCTCTTCACCTGAAGAATTGCAATAAATCCCCACTACCCTGTTGTGCTGGTGGCAGCAGGCACAGTCCTCTGATGGCAGCCTGCTGAGAGCCTGACCTGGTGGATGCACTCGAACAAATACCTCTGCTTTGCACCAGGGAAATGGAGTGAGGTTCCTGGGAGGGGAAAAAAACAAAAGTCTGTGTAGAATGCAAACAGGTTTGCCACTGTTAAAGGAAAAAAAAGGTTCATAGTGTTAATTTTATTGTTTCTGTATAACCTAATCAGCCGTGGATAAGCCATGGTTCCCGACAAGCTGTTAAACACTATTGGCATCTGTGGCAGGAAGCCTAACTAATGAGCTAAGTCGGAGGTAGCTGAGCTGCACGCTGTTAATTGATATTTCACTCCTCAGCTATGTCTCGTTTGCCTTTTGCGTGACAGAAGGTCAGAGCAGATTTCCTCTCGGTTGTGGGTGAGGGCTCTTTGAGCCCCAATGCGTGTGCAGAGCGGCTGATAAAGAGGTGACGCGCTGGGATGCAGTCGGCGTGTGGAGGTAACAGTCCTGAGGTTAATCAGGGGTGCGGTATGGCCGACCAGATGGTGAGAGGAGTCAGGCCTCAAAGAAATTGCACAGTCTGAAACTGCGCTGGTGTTAACCTGTTTTTAAGGGGTTGTGTGTATGGTGCTTAAGGTTAACAGAGCTTAAGCTGTTTCCCTAAGTAGGTGAAACCCGTAGGAAAAAAACAGGTGGAATAGAGCTTGAGATTGTTTTAAGAGCTCAGCTTTCAGAAAAACATTAAATATGAGGGTTTTAATAGTCATGATAGTTATCAACCCTTTGAAGTCTGTGTCTGTGCTAGTAATTTGATAAACTATAGTTTATGGTTAGTAACCATAATAGGAAAAACCCTGAGAATGCTACCCGTGGTAATTTGAATACATATTTTTAAACATGCTAAGACAAACAAAAGTAGGCCCATTTAGTCTTCATCGTTCATATTCCTTTCTGGTTTCTGTGCACTTACACAGAACTTACTTCTTTAGGCCTTTGGGCTCTAGGCCTTAGTCTAGGAGCATCCCTGTGTGTCCAGCCTTTCTCTGACGAGGAGAGGTCACCAGCTCCTTAGAGGTCCAGGCTTTGACAGCGCGGGTACGGCTGTCTGCCCGTCCCCGGGGTGTCTTGATCAGACTGCCCTGACTCTGTGCCCGATAACTGTCATGGCTGTACTGAGAGGAGCTTGGCAGGCTAATTATTAGTAATGTCCTGCTTTGAGCTAAACAGAACCAATTCTGGTCAGTGACTTTTGCTTCCCAGTTCAGTCTCTTCTAAAAGGCTGCCCTGTCTGAGGTCAGCAGCGTGTTTCTGCAGTGTCTGCTGCGAGCAGTGGTAACGCCTGGTGTTCGCAGTCACTGCCTGGGACTGGGATGCAGAAAGGCTCTGGCTGATCCTTGTTCTGGTAGTGCCCAAGGCCACTGCTGGCTCCTGTGTGCCACGCTGGGGTGCCGGGTAGTAAGAGGGTCACAGGGAAGTAAAAGGTGGCACCTCCAGGGAGTTAACAGGCAGGACAGGTGATTAATGAGTGTTCCATTCCATATATGTCATACATGGTATAAAACTGAGAGTTTAAGTCTCTTTCTCTCTTTGCTGCAATGACCAGTGTCCAGGGAGGACTCCGTCCGATCTTCTGCCTTTGATCCTGAGCTCCTGACTCCAGCTCCCCTCTGCCGCGGAGCCTGGGCCTGCCCTGGTGCCGCCTGCCCTGCAGCGTCACTGGGGTTTGCTCTCGGCTGGGACTCGGGTTCGATATTGGACCTATAGACATTTGTGGTCTCTTTCTCTCTTTGCTGCAATGACCAGTGTCCAGGGAGGACTCCGTCCGATCTTCTGCCTTTGATCCTGAGCTCCTGACTCCAGCTCCCCTCTGCCGCGGAGCCTGGGCCTGCCCTGGTGCCGCCTGCCCTGCAGCGTCACTGGGGTTTGCTCTCGGCTGGGACTCGGGTTCGATATTGGACCTATAGACATTTGTGTATAGTTCACTGGTTTTATTATTTCCTTATTAGTTCTTTTATTATTGTTTTATTAAAGCTGTTTTAGTTTTCTTTTACAATCCGTAAGTTTCTCTGCCTTGTGCCTGTTTCCTTCCCGTTTGGGGCAGGAGAGAAGATTAGAGAGTGTCT